>NC_045161.1:11076009-11188509 GCF_900700415.2 Clupea harengus | reverse complement strand
CTCTCTACCGGTGGCAGTAAGAGTGCTGTGGTGTGTGTCTGTGTGTAGTAAGAGTGCTGTGGTGTGTGTGGGTGTGAGTGGGTGCATGTGAACAAATCTTTATGTACTGGTACTGGTTTGTTTCCAATGACACCTGCAATAACACCAGCTGGCATTAAGACGTACCATATGAGAGACATTGGGGCATGACATGTTTGAGTTTTTCCATGATTTTTTTTTTTTAAATATAGAGAATCAAAGTATGATTTCATGCTTTTCTTTTCATTAAAAAAAAAAAGTGGGTAAATGACAGCTGTTTTATGAGGTGACTTTGTACAACCTACTTACCCTTGTCCAGTGAAACACAAGGCAAGGCATATCAAAATACATAGATCTACAATTTATCATTCTGCTTTGTTTAAAACGTTTCCATTATTGAAACCCATGTTAACCCCCCCCCTTACACACTGCTCTTGTGATGGACATCGATCAGTATGTGAAGTGGAATGGGAGAGGGAAATGAACATTTCTCATTTAGGACAGAGGTCCACCAATTCCCATTGTGTCAATAAATCTGTAATAATTTCGACAAATCTTTCCCGTCGGTTCTTGTTTAAGCACAGAAGCATGGAAAATATCACGGCTTCGTACGGCTGTCAGTGCAATTTTGCATGGTGATATATTTCTACTCTTTTTCACAAGTTCTAAATATATCTCTGTGCAAGACCCTAGAAAAACGACCTTTAAACAGGGCCGCGTTTTGAAAAACCGTTAAACAAGTTAAACAGCCTCTCCCCTCTGAAGTCTTAACAGACGTGAAAACCGCAGTGAATGCGAGCGAGAGAGACGTGGGATGAGTGATGGTTAAAGGAGTGTGCGGTAAGACGCATTGCCCTCACCCTGACGAGTTCAGGCGCGCCTGGTGGCATCACACGCCTCAATTTCTGCCCATTTCCATGGCGATCCAACGCCACGACTGCCAGGCACCGAAAGGTCTTTATTAAATGACTACAAAACCACGGGGACCGTGATTTAATCATGAGTTTATGGAACTGGGGTCGCTCGTGCCCGCCACTGACGCGCCACAAGTATTTTCACATTTCATTAAACGTCTTTTTTTTTATCTCTCTCTCCATTTCTTTTTCTTTCTGTCTCTCTCTCTCTTCCCCTAAAACGTTTGCTTGCCCTTGTGTGTCATTTTCTTCACCCGTCAGAGACACTCCGCCTTTTTCCAAAGCCGTGCACTATTTGTCACCATTATTAAAGTCATATTTCACGGCTTTGTTCATTAAATTGCTGCTAAACGGCTTGGAATGCCACAGACTCCGCCGACTCTCTGGGCACTGGGTACAATTGGGTTCCATTACGGTTCAAGATCCCCAGGACCCACGCCTGCAACACAGACGAGGCCCCGGCAGCCAGCCTTTTGAAATGAAAGTAAAGTAATGTCAGCAGCTGGATCAAATCTCATGTGTGACCAATTACATGGGAGTTAGACTCCTGTCCCCTTAAAGGCCACCACTGTGTGCCCTCGTCTCTCCTGCTTCAGTAACATGAGACCCAAGAGGCAGTATGGAGGCCGTGCAGTCATGAGTGTGGTCAGATAGTCAGAGTTAGTTCTGGACGAGTCCAGCACAAGCTCCATTAGCAGCTGATCTCTAATGAGACTCATGCTTTTACTGGCATTACCTAATAACTGTTTATGATGGACGAGGTCCAAAGCTAACAGGGCTACACGCTACATGTTTCCCCCCTCCTTGTTCTCTCCAGGTTGAGCGCGGATGGCTGAGACGTTCCACATCTGAGTCCACTCAGAGCTCCCGCACAGGTTTATGGCTGAGGTGCTTTTTAATGTTACCGCTGTACACAAGCGCGGGAATACCTGAACAATGTTCCTCGCTACCATAAAATGCTTTAGTGTGCTCTTTAAAAAAAAAACAGTTGCATCCTGTTTTTGAGCATGGAAAACGCAAACTACGGCAAGATACCAAAAAAAGTCACTGCTTAAAATATATGTTACTCTATTGACAATGTAGCCGGTAGGTTGGAAGGAGGGAGCGAAGAGGAGGAGGAGTGGAGGGGTGGAGAAAAGAGGAGGAGAAGAGAGCATTTCATGGAGCTGAGAAAGCGCTTGGCTGTCAACCACTTTCCAACCAGACACCCTCTCGCGCCGCAAAATTGCTCGGCTGATCCCCCTGTGTTTTTTCCCCCTCTCTGTCTCTCTCCCTTCTCTCCCAGGCATTTTTTTTCAGTACTCCCTCCACTCCCCTGCTCCCTCTCTCTCTCTCTCTCCACACCCCTAAGAAAAATGGAATAATAAAGTGCTGGCATGAGACCACAGCTCATTCTGAAGGCCAAAGCCCTAGCCGAGAAAAACAGCGCGGCAGCCAGGACATCAAGAGACAGGAAACGCCTTCCACCAGGCAGCGAGCAGCTTTGCATTGCGCTCTGCTGTTGCTGCTGCTGCTGCCTCCTAACAGCACAGCTGAAAGCCTCTTTCTGGAGCTGCGGTGGTGGACTAGGCACCGGCCGTCTGTTGGGGTTAATGGAACAGCTCATAGCTTCAGCTGACACTTCAGCGGCAGAGCATTCGGTCTGTAGCTTCGGTGGAGGAGCTTGGATCTAGAGTCGATATATTGGATGGAATGGAATAGCTCATGACTCAATCTGGAGATGTAGTGAGATAATTTAGATGGTGTGAGCTTCAGGCTTTCAGTCAATGAGAAGGGCTTCAGTCGTGCTTTAAATCTATAGGCCAACTGGAAGAAGTCTAATGTTAAGTCTTTAGTTTTACAAGAAGAGCTCGGATTTTTTAATCTCCAGGTTTAGTTGTTATATTTATTGAGAGAGTTCTGGGCTTTGAAACCTGTGTACAGCATAAGTTTGGGGGGTGAGTTTTCTTTGCCAGTAAGTGCCTGAAGTGGAAGCCCAGATCATTAGCTAGTAGACTCAAAGGCAAAGATCTGGAGTGACCCCCTCTAAATTTCTGATGCTTAACAACGATCTTAAATCATATTTTAGTGAATCGTTAAATCTTTGTTTGGTGCCGAGTCACATCACCTTCTTCCTATTGTGCTTAACATACAATTAAGGTGACCGTAGACATTCAGCCCGTAATTTTGATGGATGAGCTTTGATCGCTAACTTCACTGGAAGAGCTCACAGGGTTGGCTGGAAGGATAAAACGATCCGCATCATTAAAAGCACAAACTCTATCCTCTGTCTATCCTCCTCAGCCTCCATGTCTTTGACGATAACTAAAGCTGGCATAAGGGGATGTAATAGTGTGCTGTGGAGAGATGCCTCCCCTGGTTGGGCAGGGCTGCATGTGGGAGCCATGTGGCCTCATTACAGCTGAGCTCAAGCCTTATGGGACACATCAGCCCCGGGAGTCACGCTTCCAAGGGCACTGAAGGAAAACAAGGCCGCCTACAACGTGGTTCCACATGTTTGCACAAGACAACAAAAGTGTGGGGAAGCGAACACTGGGAATACGTAAATGGGGGGCTGAGGTGGGGGGTTATGTAGTTAAATTCAACACGATGTAATCAAACGAGGTGTTTGTTATCCTGAATTAGGGGGAATTAAAGCATGTACTGTTGTGTGTAATTATCCCCCCTCTGTTGCCACTATAACCCAGCTCCTGCTGTGGGTACACATATGTATGTGAGAATACACACACATATACACACAAAGAAAGATATACACACTCACCAACACACAAACATACACACACACAAGAATGTATACACATGTATGTAATCATGACCACAAACACATCCAAGCAGACACTCACACACACATACACATTCACATACATACGCACACACACAGAGACTCAAGTACTCCCACACATGGCTGCTGCAGCAGCAGGATTTTGATGCTTACTCAGCTCACTAATTACCCCAGGCTGTGTTGAGCAGGTACTGGTTTACAGTATTTACACTTACACTTACATGCACACACATACACATACACATACACAAACACATACACTTACACTTACACACACAAACTTCACCTCCCACACCTCACGTTGTATGTGTCTCAACCCCAGAACCATTTGGTCACAGATGACCTTGCCCCAGAGAAACCAATTCTCACTCTTGTCAGACTCAACCTCAGACTCAACCTCAACAGTGCCCAGAACACTCTTTCAAATTCTACCATCACTCTTCTACCCCTCTAAGAAGATTAAAGAAACTCTCTCTCTCACACACACACACACACACACACACACACACACACACACACACACACACACACACACACACACACACACACACACACACACACACACACACACACACACACACACACACACATTCTCTCCTTCTTTGGGTTGGCTGACTAAAATGTCCTCGTCCACACCCCTGGCGTCTCAGGAGGTCACCATCCTGCACCAGAGAAATCCATCCGTCTTCATGAGTCTGACTGTGGGCATCCACCACATCACACACTCTCTCTTCTGAGGGCTCACACACACACACACACGCACACACACACACACACACACACACACACACACACACACACACACACACACACACACTCTCTCTCTCTCTTCTGAGGGCTCACACACACACACACACACACACACACACACACACACACACGCTCTCTCTTCTGAGGGCTCACGCTGGCCGCTCTCTTCTGTTGATCCCTGACCTTGCTTCCCTTTCCTTTATTTGAATATACTCGGAATGGAAAAAAGAACCCCCTTGATGTTGGTGAGATAAGGCACAAGGGCAGATTCCTGTGTCTCCCGTCCCGTGGATGTCTGAGTCAGGCAAAGCCGCGTCAGCAGCACCTGATACGGCAGCGGGTAGCGTGGCTTGAGGAAGCATCAGATATAGGCAGGGCCTATAAAAAGGCCTGGTAACTGAAGCCTCTGTGTTGATTGGCAAACTCTGCTATTAGGGTGCAGACGTGTGCATGTGCATACAGTCAGCTTCACGCGTGCTAAGGAGAACCTTGGGGAACCTCAGGAACCATACATGCAGAACTAGTACATGCACAACCAATGCATGCAGAACCATAATGTGCGCAAACATGACATGGACTATAACAAACAGAATTCTCACAATCGACCTCTACATCAGCAGTCACATTTCCCAGCTTTATTGTTACATTTCAAAACTCTCTTATGATAAACCAGCCATGAACTTTTTCCAAATCTGTCATTGCCACATCTTTGACTTTATATCCTGTCATATTGCGGCCTAACGATATGCCGCCAACATTCTCTCCCTGCGTAGCTTTTGGCCCTAATTATTTATTTCTCTGTCCACAGCTTTCTGTCTCTTATTCTTCAAAGGAAAGATAAACCTTGTGTGCTTTTCCCAAAGTTAAAAGATGCTGGCTCAGAGGAGTGAGGTTTCCTGCTCTCAACAGCACAAAGACTCTATGTGGGTTTGTGTATGAATATGTGTGTTTGTCTCTCTCTCTCTCTCTCTCTCTCTTTCTCTCTCTCTCTCTCTCTCTCTCACTCTCTCTCTCTCTCTCTCTCTCTCTGTCTGTCTGTCTGTGTATGTGTGTGTGTATGGGGCGCCGTTTGTAAAATGTTGCACGTTCGAAAATCCTGCTCAGTTTTGCTACATTTAGCATTTTCATATGGAACAAAAAGCACGACAATATTCGAATGTCACTTTTTCAAGCATTTAGAGAGAAATTCATGTAAATTCATGCGATAACTTTTCCAAGGATATTTTTTGGCAGTAACACAAAGTTGTTGAATAATATAAATGTTTCATCTAAATGTAAATGTTAAATATAAATGTAAATGTTAAATGTAAATGTTAAATATAAACGTAAATGTTCAATGTTATATATAAATGTTAAATGTAAATGTTAAATGTAAATGTTAAATGTAAATGTAAATGTTAAATGTTCAGTCTACATGTCAGATTTGAAGACTGAACCTTACAATATTTACGGTAATTGGCTTTCATAGTTTTCACGTCACGTCAGAATTACCAGCTTGCGGGCAAGAAAATACACTCCACAGCTGTCTACCACTGGAATTTATACTGGAACTGACCATCTTTCATTCAAGATTATTTAATATATCCGCTTTAAAATTGTCTGACATAGGTAGTAAAATGCCAGACAGTTGTTGCTCGGTTGGCTGTTCAAATCGGCGAGGAGACAAGCCCGGCTGTTTCCAGCTGATTGTAGACGTCTTCTGGGTCAACTTTCTCAGGCGGGCAGTAAACTAGCCTTCTTTTTGGAGCTTGCAATAAAAGCATTAACCCTGTTTTGGTCGCCTCATTCATCAGAATAACTACCTAAAACGGGAATAGATCAAGAAATAAAGTCAAGAAACAAAGCATCAACACGATTAAAATTGGACTACCCGGTTTCTGCTCTGAGATTGCGACAAGTACCTAAGCAACTAGGCTAGGCTACTGTATTTTGTCATCCAACTGGTAATACTACAATGCCAGTAGAAAATACTTGGGAAGATAATTTCAGTTGCCATTCGCCAGACCAGGTGGTTGTACTTGTGTTAACCAGGAAATTGTGTAAAATGATAAAGAACAGTGTTGGGTAGGCTAAAGGTTGCTAGCTAACAGCATGTAGCTCGCTAGCTGGTAGCTAGCTATTAAATGGCAATCATCTTTGCTCTGATAATGAAGATGTTTATTAGTTTTCACCTTCCAGACGACATCGTTATTAACCCATCCCCTTCTGAAAATTAAATTACTATCTGTGCTTTTGGTAGGCTTTCAGTTTTTGAGGTGTGTAGGGGGACGGATTTTCTATTAGATATATGTAAATATCTCCAAACTGGAGCTAGATATCTCTGTCTGGCTATTGTGGTATGATCTGTGTTTGATGGCGATCGTAATTGAGTAGGTTGCACTGCCCGACGATGTCCACTGTTGGTCGACACATTTTGCCCGCAAGGTATCCCTGGTAGTGTTACTGAAAGCTATGAATTACCGTAAATATTCTAATGTTCTGTCGTCAAGTCTGACATGTAGACTGAACATTTACATTTACATTTAACATTTACATTTACATTTAACATTTAACATTTAGCATTTGATATTTGTATTTACATTTAACATTTACATTTAACACTTATATTTAACATTTATATATAACATCGAACATTTACGTTTGTATTTAACATTTACATTTAACATTTACAATTATATTTAACATTTACATTTAACATTAACATTTAGGTGAAATATTTATATTATTTAACAACTTTGTGTTACTGCCAAAAAATATCCTTGGAAAAGTTATCGCATGAATTTACATGAATTTCTCTCTAAATGCTTGAAAAAGTGACATTCGAATATTGTTGTGCTTTTTGTTCCATATGAAAATGCTAAATGTAGCAAAACTGAGCAGGATTTTCGAACGTGCAACATTTTACAAACGGCGCCCCATATGTGTGTGTGTGTGTTTCTCTTGATCAGAAATGCAGTCTAAAAACCAAAAACCAAGCTGAAAAAAGCACAAGGCACCACATTGCACGATATGTTAGTTTCTCTCTCATACACTCACACTCACACACACGCACTGTCAGCATCCATCAGGCCCTGCCTTCCAAGTACCTTTCCTTAATAATCAGGAAAATAAACCATCAAGCTCTGCCCATATCTCTGCTATTCAGCGTTGCCCCTTTAAATAACCCACATTGTTCTGTCTGCTCTCATTTAGGCATGCATTGCACCATCTTTTGCCACATATGTACATGCCTGTGTGTGTGTGTGTTTGTGTGTGTATGTGTGTGTGTGTGAGAGAGAGAGTATGTGTGTGTGTGTGTGTGTGTACACTAAAAGCTTCTTATACGTGTGCGTGTCGGCCAGTCCCAAGTGTGAAGGTCTGAGTGTCTGGACCAGTGCCCAGTACAGTGCTTGTGTGACTGAGCTCATTAATGTTAGCACAGCTTATAGGCGCTAGCGCTACAGGCAAGTCTATGACTTATATTGGGACTGATGGCAATGCTAGCCCACGCTAACACGTTCTGAAAAGGTGAATGAGTGATCAGGTGCTATTTGCACAGGAGTCTTGGGGTCGGAATGTAGAATTACTTCAGGGGTTATTTTAGTGTTGCAGGAATTTTTTGGAGACTGAGGTGGGGTGTGTAGGTGTGTTCATGTGGGAATTTGAATCACTTTGCACATGTCATCACACTTTCACATGCAAATACTTAAACAGATAACAGATAAACAGATACCAGAGCACATAGATTTTCCGACACATGCACACACACACACACACACACACACACTCAAACACACACAGAGTCATACAAAGGCATATGTGTTTGTACTTACACTCCTACTTGCACTTCACTAACTCTGTCAGGTGGGTGTTGTTACACAGTTATTACAATATTTATAACTCTCCATGTGCGCAGACAGGCCTAAGGCATTTGGACAGAATATCCTATATCTAGTGTTACGTTCTGAAAGATTAACATGTTCATGTGTCTACGGTCCTCTGGTCTGCATACAATCAAGTAGCACAGACCTCGCAAGTACCTGCAGGAAAGAAAGCTGATGCATGTCAAAGTCTGTCTTGGTCTCCCACTTTGAAAATGGATTAACTTTACCAAAGGTCAGGTTCCTTCACAAGAACAGAAATTATTCCTACCTATTTCCTAATACGAAATAAAAACTTCATGCAAATCATGACTCAATGTGGTTGTGTTCAGAAGTCTAATAGGCATCCTCTGGGCAAGACAACTGGGGCCCCAAATCAAAAGTGCTTTTACATGTGACTAAGTTGTACTACTCAATATCTTTATGGTTTTGACAATTTCATATGTATCAGCTTCAGTGCATTGTGTTTGACCACCATGTCCCCCTACCCCACCCACTATGTGAAAAACATGTGAAATGCCGTCTCTAATTTCAGTGTCATTTAAGAAACCATTTTTCCATGTATACATTTGAGCAGTTCTCATATCCTGCGCTAACACGCGTATTCCTCTGCACTGGACCGGACATCGGCTCACATCAACACACGTTCAGGCTGAGCCCAGAGCCTTCCTATCCACTGTGCCCTCTACCCGCAGTTTGTAAAACACGCGGCCACCGATGTCTCGTTTGAGGGTTTGGGGTGGGGGGGCTGCGCAGACTGGGTGACGCCTCTAACGCAGAGGGGATCTGACAGAGCTGGAGCGCCGCCAGAGAGGAGAGAAAGAAACATTCTGTCAAACTCGAGAACAATCACACTCCCCAGCCGCTCACTCCCCACGCCCATCTGAAAATCATTAACCTAAACATTGCAGGATTTTTTTTGGGGAGGGGGGACTCTGTTTGGCAGGCAAAAAATGGAACCAAATAAAATGCCTCAGGACATTACTGTAACTGCATGGGAATAGCTCAATAATGGATTCTGTGTGTGTGTGTGTGTGTGTCTGTGTGTGTGTGGTTTTGTAGTCGGTTTTGGTGAGTGAGTATATGTGTGCGTAGGTGTATATACAGTATATTCAGTATATAGTTTATGGTAGTTTAAACACATGTGCAAGGTACATATGGCCTGGGTGTATGTGTGGGTGTATATGTGTATATGTATATGTGTATATGTATGAGTGAATGAGACTGTTTGTGTGAGACTGTGTATGTGCATAGTCTTGTCAGTTTGTATGGGTATGTGTGGGTGGGTGTTCTTTTGGGGGGGTCTTCAGAATGGAGATCAGATGCAGGTCAAGAGTACACTGCTACAATGGAAGTATTTAGGACGGAAACCAGAAAGATGATGAGCTACAATTATCATTTTCTATCTCTGGAGGATGGAGCCTTTGATCTGGAACAACCAGCATCATGGGGAGGAAAGTGGCCCCAAAGTGGCGCTGATCGGAAAGGTTCTGATGTGGCCGGGTCGTCATCAGTCTCCCAGAACCCATCTTACCAGTAACACAAGTCATGCAGGACCCACAAGAAGACTCTACCCAGATCTGAACAAAGCACCTCATGTATGACTCGTGAGAGAACACCATCACATCACATGTTTCAGACATTTAATCAACATGAACAAACACTGATGCAGATGTTACTGAGTGCACAAGAGAGTTTTCAGCGGTAGTACTGTCACAATTTTCTAAAGTGGTGCAACGCACAGCAAAAAGCACACATTTTATCTACAACTAAATCAACATCAATCAAACAATCACTTCACCTCTTACATTCAAAGTAAAAAAAAAAGCATACTTAATATTCAGATACGCAATTAGAAGGTTATTTACATTGATAAGGTTATTTACCTAATTTCAATCACAACCTAGTCAGGACTAGTCAGCAATGTTGAACAGGGCTGAAGCTAACAGATGTTGAATGCTAACATATGTTCAAATACTACTACTATCAAACCCTTGTGTTTCTGCTCACTGACCTCACGGATCAGCACAAAGTGCACATAGGGTGTATGGGGAAGCTATCATCTCCTTTATAGCAGTTATGCTGACCTCAATCAGATTATTGTGAGACTTGATGATGAAACCTCACAGAGAGCCCATGAATAAGGTGAGGGAGGATGAGAGCCATGACTACCATGCCACTATTTGACCCATGGTCAAAGCTTTTTGTCTCTGTGTTCCATCAGTCTGTCATGAAGATACACCCCCCCCCCCCCCCCAACACCCCTTGACCGAAGATGGACTTAATTTCAGATATACATCCCTGTGAATAAAAAAAATCATGAAAAAATGTCTCTGGTTAAGATTGTCCCTTCTGGGGTGCGTCATCGCATGGCGATCATCCAAATGGGCACCATGACCTCAGGGAAGCCCTCCTGCTTCTGCACGTCCAGAACCTTCAGGCCGGCCTTCCCTATGATGAACTTCATGACGTCCAGGTGGCGCTGGAGGCTGCTGTCCGTCGGGTCCAGCTTGCAGCCCTGCCGCGCCATGTTGTCCTTGATGATGATCACACCGTTGGGCCGCAGGCTGGTCTGGCAACGTTTTAGAAACTCCATCAGGTCTTTATCAGTCAGGTGACCTACCGGAATCATGAAGGGGAAGGAGAAGAGACCTGAATACATTTAGGAGACTTTGTAGATACATTGGAAAAATATCTAGTTCTACTAATGGTGTGTAATGTGTGGCTGCTGTGAAAAATATCCCTATATATTCCTACACACTTGAATGTATAACTGGATATACAAAATAATTTTCTCTACGTGTTGATTCCAAGCATTTTCGCTTTGGTGCCGCTGTATCCTGACTCCCATTGCAAAACATGCCATAGCATCAACAACTACAATCTGCAAAGTCTGGCTTAAAAGGTGTTTATGGACTGTTTGGGGACATAAATGATCTTGAACATTAAGACCACTACTTTTGATATTTGACCAGGAAGGGAGGGGTCAGTGGGTGCAAGAATCGAAGATTATATGTCATCTAGTCAGGAAGAAGACACATGTTGAAATCAATCTAAGAGTTATGTCTAGATAGAATTTTCCCTGAAGAAATGAATACACACCATCCTCTCTCTCTCTCTCTCTCTCTCTCTCTCTCTCTCTCTCACACACACACACACACACACACACACACACACACACACACACACACACACACACACACACACAGACACACACACACACACACACAAACACACACACTATCTCTCTCACGCACTTTGTCTCTCATCCATCTCTCATTTCTATCTCTACCTCACACACACAGAGAGAGAGAGAGAGAGAGAGAGAGAGACACACACCACCGCACTCTTGGTCCATCTGCTATAATTTTTTACCCCATGTGGAGTGTTGAAGAGATCACATGCTTTCTCTGGGTTCACACTTACACACACACTATAGGGGGCTGTAATTCTGCACTGCTACAAAAGAGCTTCAAACCTGCAGTCACCAATATAGAACCATTTGCAAGTATAAACATCCCTGGACTAAATTAAGACTTGTAGATGGGCAGAAAGCATAATCATATACACACACAGTCACTCACAGGCATACTGTACACACACACACACACACACACACACACACACACACACACACACACACACACACAGAGACATTCTGAAATATTTCCTCATAGATTCACTTCAAGCACATTCAAATTAATACAATACACTTGTCTGATATATACTCTTCAAAAAACACACAGAGAGAAACACAGAGTGAGAGAGGGAAACACACTCAGGTGAACTCACAGGCGACCCACTGTATCCAGACGACGTCGTATCTTATGGGGGGGAGTATGAGGTCCTTGAGGTTGTAGCAGTAGTAAGACTCCACCCGGTCGGCGTAATCGCCCAGGTACTCCTCATGTGCGTGCAGCAAGAACTCCTCCGTCATGTCTGCCATCTCCATGGTTTCGAAGATGGGGAAGAAAACTCCCTTAGACACACGGCCGATGCCACACCCACAGTCCAGAGCGCGTTTTGTGCTAGCCTTACCGGGACCCTGAAGAAACACACACACACACAGACACAAATGAAAGAGTTCAACCAGTGCCTGCTTCTTGTTGAAAGCACACACAGCGACACACACACTGTCAGCCATCATACCTATCATACCTTCACTTCACTTTGTCACCACCAATGAGTTTAAGGACTTGCTAAAATGCTCCCATGACACCCAGCCCACAGGTACATCATCTGTTCCTTCATTCACTGTCCTCACTGCGCAGGATACAAACAGCCTTCCTCTCGAGTGCACTATAGCCTGAGGGAATTGTATGAGTTATTGATGGGGGGGGGGGTGCAAGGACATTCCTCTGCAGAAAAACATCTCATCATATCACAGCCATTTTATAACCCACTTGAAAAGCCACTTTTCACTTTAGCTGAAAGCATTACCTTCTTCAGAGGTTGTATGCATACTGCAGCAATTGGACATAACTTCAAAATAAATTGCCCTTTTCAGGAGATATTTGGATTGATACGACGATGTCACTGAGGGGCAGATGTACGTCAGTGCTTGTTTTAGGCGTCATTTTGGTGCAATTTGTGCCTCAAATCATGGCATGGTATGTCCAAACAGACCACACTTGGCTAAAACTGCATTCTGCCCGCCGCATGAGCGCAGAATGAGAAGTTGTGTTTTCTCTGACATGCATTTACCGGTACATTCATGGTAGGGGTGTGGGAAAAGGGGGAGTTTGGGGCAAAATGATGGGAGGAGATGCGCAAGGAGAGACGTACTCTGTGGTATGTATGAAAACTGCAGGGAAAAGCCTTGTCTGTTTTGAGGTGAACTTTTTCTGCCTACACTTGAAAAGCAGGTGTATTTCAGATTGCATGATTTTTGCGTACCTAGGGGGAAAATACCATCAATTGGTATCGCTCATTTGTACCATTTTGAAAACAACCTTTACTCTTGTTCGCATATTTATGCCTCGTTTTCTGTTCCTCGAAGTACATGCCTGCTACACTGTTGATTTTGTTTGTTATATATCTTCTAGTATTAAATTATGTTTTGAGTGGTGTAGAATTACTACACTATATCTCTCAGTTTGATGACACATTGTTAGAATGCATATCTATTTCCTGAAGAAGTTTCGTTTCCTTTTCTGTCGGTCGGTTCAATGATTAATTTATCCATTTCTCTTGCTCTAAATATGTTAAATAGACTCTTGTACCCATCTTGTAGCGGTCAGTGCCTTTCATTTAACATGAAATGCCTTTTCTGTAACCCTTTATGAGTAGACAGACCACAAAGACTTGAAGAAATGTTGAACAGTTGAAAGAAAAAAAATGTGTGTTTGCCTTGTCGAGCCTTTGCTCTTTCAGTACAAGAAGCTTGTTGCTCTTGTGTCAGGCACAGTCGGGACTTTCAGCTGCCTGTGGAAACTCAAGGAATATCTACGGGGAGCGAGTAGACAGTGAAGGATGAATTGAGCCTACAAGGACCCCGAGGACAGGGCCAGATGGTTATTATTAATAGTGTGGTTAGCGTTAACATTTAGCCGACTCTATCAGAGTTACACTGCTGGCCCATGTTTCAACCTATGGCTTTGACATTGGCTCTGCCATCCTCTGCCACCAGTCGAGCTGTGGGGGGATTAAAAGGGATTTCCAAATCATTAGCCGTGTTCATCTGACATTTCCGTGAGATACCGGTAATCCAGCCCCCACTTAGCTGCAAATTGTTCTATTGAGAAGTCAATCAGAGATGATGTCATAGGAGGCTGTGTGCTAAAGGCAGGCCTATGTTCAGCTGCTCTTTAAAGTGATCTGTTTGGCAGATACTTTTATCTAAAGTGACTTAAAGCACATGTGTGTGGTGTACATTTGATCAGCTCTGTGTTCCTTGGAAATCATCCCCATTCCCCTGGTATTATTAGCACCTTGCGTCACTAGTCGAGTTACAGGAACACTTGCTCTTTGTGGCCTTTTGAGAATTTAACAGAACCATAGTACAAGATGAGTTACATCCATGTCAGCTGAGAGTTTCTACCTGATGCCAGACTGATGGGAGATACAACCAGCTACACCCAGATTCTGTTATGCATTAACAAGGACGAGGGGAAGGTAATTGGAGCATTTTTTGGAGTCCTCAAAAGGTGCACAAGTAACACAGCCAACGTCCATCACAGTTTAAATTGCTTGAAAGAGAGCCTGACCGTAAACCTTCTGAAGCCTTCTAAAGTCCGTCTAACGAATTGTCGTACTTATGAAGCAATAAGTAATGTGACCAAAACAAATATCCTATATAGATTCCCTTCCCATTTTAAACAGTGTTACCATGGTTTCATTAGAGTGCTCAAAGCACACCTATTTATGGCAGGTGTAAATTCCACAGAAATTCAGCTGTCGGGTCTTGTCACATCTTATGCATGTAAAGGGAAGGAGACAAGTGAAGAGAAGATGTAACTCTATCCTTTTGGGACAAATGTGTACAATATGTCCCCTCTGTTGGAGCCATGAAAGAACATTGAGAACAGAGGGCGCCTCTCTCCCATACCATGTGGACTTAGAGCTGTATCACACTGCAAACACATACACACACACACACTCACACAAACGCACACCAGCCCCCTCCACACACACACACACACACACACCACTCACACTACACACACATACACACACACACACACACATACACACACACACACACACACACACACACACACACACACACAAACATACATGTTTGCATGAACACACACTTCCAGACGTGTTAGCACGCACACACAGGGCACAGTAGGTTGTTAACAGAGCAGGCTTTGCAGTGGGGTAATCTCCTGAGAGCATTTCCGTCTCTGAGCTTCCCGTCTTCCTCTCTCTCCTAGCGTTCCCAAATCCAGAGAGATCAACGGGCGCGGGATCACTATGCACACACAGGACTATGAATAGCAGCGGCCCTACTGAGCTCACACACACATACCGGTGTAAATTATCCTGATGGTCACACACTGACACACACATGTGCATGCACACACACACACACTCACACACATACACACACACCAATATAGAAGCATACATACAGTATGTGAGCGCATACATGTCCAGAGTAGACACATACATATGCAAACACGCAAGGCTTCATACAGAGAGTTAAAAACACATGGATATAAATAAGTACCCTATACTATGTGCTTCAACTCTGATGGAAGTCAAATCCACACAGGCACACACATGCAGGCACACTCATTGACCTCTTTATCTCTAGCTAGGTGCTCTCTATGATATGAGTGAACCAACACACTGTGTAAACCATCCGCCTTGAGTCGAAGGAATAAATATTCACTCACTTTTTCAAACATACACACACACACACACACACACACACACACACACACACACACACACACACACACACACACACACACACACACACACACACACACACACACACACACACACACAAACACACACACACATAGACACATAGACACAAAGACAAGCAAACACAACATTAGCAGACGCCTTGAAATAATTTATTGTATAGCCTGCCATAGGAGAGACTTACAAACATACACATAGGAACAGACATATACAACAGGGAATGATTCATTTTTTTGTCAGAGGAAGCAAAACCTGCGTAGGGAGCCAGGCTCAGATTAGATTAGATTAGATTCAACTTTATTGTCATTGCACAGAGTACAAGTACTGAGACAACGAAATGCAGTTTAGCATCTAACCACAAGTGCAAAAAAGCAGTTATTAATGTCTACATTAGAGCTTTCTCACACAGTGCACATAGATAAGAGCTGAGACAGATATGCACACACACACACACACACACACACACACACACACACACGCACACACACACACACTTATGACACAAACACACAGACAAAAAGACACATACAGACACTCAGTGTGCATCTGAAGATAAGCAAACACACCATCAACAGACATGCAAAAGAGCAACACACACTGCACAACACAGCGATGTGTCTCCACAGCATCATCTTCATGGAGGTGACAGTGATATTACTCATGCTGCATTCCGGAGAGAAAACTCACACACAAACACACACACTCTCACACACACACACGTACAGAGTCACACACAGCATCATCATCCTCAATCGTGACAGGGACATTACTCATGCCGAACTCGTGGCGCCGTCCACCAACCGAGTCCCAGCGGCCCAGCTGCCCTGTTGGACGTACCCCGACAAACTTCTTCAGGAACTGGCGCGAACCCTCCAGGTCCACCTCGGAGAGCTCCACGAAATCTCCCATCATGCCCTCCTCTGACGGGGTGACGTCCTCGTAGAACTTCTGGGCCCTGTGGTAGAACTGCTTTTCTCCGTTGATATACTCACAGGTCACTGCGTGCAGCTTCCCTGTGTGGGAACAAACACACACACAAATACACACATGAGCGTGTGTGTGGGAAAGAATGCACGAGTAGCCTGTAACGTCTCTGTGATTAATATGAAAGTTACACGGAGAAAACACACTCTGGGCCAGTGGAACTTCAGACCAATAATATTACTCAAAATGGAGACGATGAAAGAGGTCAACATAGTACAAGATCACTGTTATCATAAAACCAACACAAGATATAAACACAGTGATTAGGCTCATATTTCTTTTTCATATCAGAAGTCTTACATAAGGTCAAAAGAGTTTGCTTGCAATCATCAGATGCAATAGTTCAAAGTGTTGTTTGGAGTTGATTTGAAGTCTGTCTGGGTACAGAGAGTTATTGCATGAAAAAAAGTGAGTTGCCTCAGTGAAAATGTACAAGTGTGGGCCTGTTTTTCTTCTTGCTCAGTGTTTTAACCAGAGCTTCCAAAAACGCTTGGCCACTGAGTGACATTAATTACAAAGCATAGACATACTGTACATAAAGGCACACACACACCGACACACATACACACGCACACACACACATGCACACACACACACACACACCGACACACATACACACAAACGCACACACACACACACACAGACACACACACACACACACACACACACACACACACCAACACACATACACACACACGCACACACACACACACATTCCTGCTGACATATAGTCTGCTGCAGTGCTGCTGGTTGCGCTGGATTATTCCTGGCCATCTGGTGGATGTGAGCAGATAATTCAATTACCTTACGTCTATAAATAATCTGCCAAATCAGAGAAGTACCTCAGTGAGATAGTGTGTGTGTGTGTGTGTGTGTGTGGTGTGTCTGTCTCCTTCATTCATGTCTCTCCTCATTCAGCAATCAGCTCAGTGAGACTGGTCACAGGTCACTATCTATTTCTCCCCAGTTCCACATTCCTCTTACAAGGACCACACTGACAAATAATTTCGTTGTTGTTGTTCCTGTTTGGGGATTGACAAACACTATGACAAGCTTGAGGTCACGTTACTGGATTTTCATGAGGATTACCATATAAAGTTCATTTAATTTTGGTCCTGTTCGTAACCAACTCAACCCTTTGAAACAGACAAGCATCAACACTTCTTGGCCGGCAGTAGTTTGATGCTGTGAGGGAGGTGATAGGCCCTTGCCGGCCAAAATCAGGCTGTCCCCAGATTAATGGTATGTGCTCCTGCCCCATTGCAACCTCACCACTGAACTCCATACAGTCTCCTGCCAGCTGGAACTTCTTCAGAGAGAGCTGTACACACTCAAACACCAGGGCCACAACACCATATACCTAGCTCACAGCCAATGGGGAAAGAGTTAATGTGACAATATCAGCAAACCACATGCACACGCTCTGAGACAGTCGAACGTGTTGGAGGAGTTGTCAGTGGGTCAGCTTGCTGTAAGAGACCTTCAAAAAGCGAAGGGTAAGCAGGGGGTTGGCAGAGTGGCTGTACATCTGATACAAAAAGTCACACCCTCATGGTCCGCAAAGTTGGTCATTTGACTTCACGGAGAGGCCTTCTGAGGAGGGCTAAGAATAACAGCGCGAGGCAGGATTTGATCAGGGAGATGAGAGCGATATGAGGCTTCACCGATGACAGACATCTACAGCCATTTGGTTGGCCATCTGTTTCCTCAAGCCTTAAGGTAGCTATTTTCTTCAGAATGTGAGGCTTGAGGAGTCAATTTGAAATGTTGGTTCGAATTGTTTGCCGTAACAAACATTAAACTGTATCTCCTTTAAGACGTCATGCTCCGTTGAGCTGGTTATTGCTTCTTTTAAATCTGTCCAAAGCAATGTTTTAAGGGTGTAGTTTTAACAGCGCTCCTGAATTTGCCACCAATGTATCTCATCTGCCTTATCAGGGCTCATCTAATTTCACCACTTGTCTCTATGATCCTGCTTTAAAAATATATCAAATTAAATTTGGTTCAGGCTAACAAGACCCACTTCCAGCTGGTTTGTAGGATCTAGGTCAAAAGAGCAGAAATCTAAATAGAGAGACTGGAAAGAGGTCAAGCTTGTCACTTTCTGAAGTCTCTAGAATGCCACTACGCTTTGGTCTTCAAGAAACCAAATATCTTTTACACTAAAACTTATTTTTCCCAATCCCAAATCCAGATATGAATGTTGGAGAGAGCTGTAGTAATTTCAAATATGGACTGATTCAACAGCTGTACAAACAAACACATACAAGCAAGATCTTTATATCGCTATTTTTTATTATATCCACTGTATGTTTATGAGGTCCGTTTACGAGATATTTGAGTTTGAAATACTACTACTACTCATCATTCTGGATTCTGACAAGTGACATCAACGCCCAAGTAATTTATGTTGCAGGATAGTAGCAGCGTCACCCTGTATCTCAAGACACCAAACATGACCTGACCTCTTCATCATAAGCAACAAAAATCTGCCCATTATAATTTGTACAGAGAGCATTTCAGTGTTGTGTGTCAGGAGACTAAACTCTATGCTAATCAGCCTAATCAGCAATGTTTTGTTGAGACTCCAGCTTTGTGAACCCCACATTAGAGCAGCTCCGATTAAAGATAGCCAGTAGCCAGTGTTTAATTGTATAAAGTCTGCATTAATCCCCTGAGTTCCCTCCTTAATGAAATATGGACGTGTAATTACACATGCTCAAACCGAGATGCAACATAGTACACTTGAGGCAGTGTGTGTCATGTACTGCTCCCTGCCTACAGTCCTGACTGGCAGCAGAGTGAAGCTGATTATTTGGGTCAGGTGCTACGTGCTATGCATATGTATGTTTAGATTCTCAACAGCCATGCGTTGAGGAGGTCATGAGCATGTACAAAGACCTGTCATGTTTAGTTGTAAAACAAACAACAACAAAAACTAACTAGTAGAGTCAAACTACAACAAAAATCTTCTGGGACAAACTGTCAGTCCCATAATCTTACACACACACACACTAACTTACACCCCTAACAACTTGCACCCCTAAAAATTAACCCATAACATGTCAGCCATTTCCAATCTGTTGTTCAGTGTGCTGTACTGGTTTTGAGAGCAGGTGTTAGAGGACCTTCACAGGGATCTCCTGAGCTTACCCAGAGGCATCTGTTCATACAGGAACTGGGAGCTGGCGAAGAACTCCTTTATGATGGAGTCGTGGAACTTGAAGGACATGCTGGTGCGGCATTCATCGTACACTGACTTGACCCATTCCTCATGGGAGGGCTGGAGCGTCCCGCTGAAGTCCACAACGCTCGGCATGTTCACGTAAAGCTGGCCCGCCGGTCCTGGAGTGTGTCTGCTGAGGACTAGGAAAGTGTCCGAGAGTTTTGGTATGTGTATGTCTATTAAGCGCCCAAAGCCTTTGCAGAGACCCTGGTAGACACTTGCTGCGACTGAAGGTTCTGCCAATGGGGCTGTAAGTGATCAGCACTAAGATCCCTTCACTGACTGCTACGCCTTACGGATCACTTACGCCTCCTGAGAAATAGAAGGGGAGAGGAGAGAGCAAGGGGGTGTGGGGAGCGGAGCCTATCTGTTTCAAAAAGATGCCTTCTGAATCTGGCTCCACATACCTCTCACAGACCTCTTTGCTTTTGGCCCATACGTACCAACATGCAACCAGCAGAAAATACCAGTGCTGGCATGTCACTGAAAGACCATTAAAGAAGTGGCTATAGTTAGCAACAACCACAAATGATTGTGTACTGTACATACTCCACCTGTCCATATTTATGGCTCAAAGGAAGGTCTTCAACATCGCATACTGGTGCTCCCACACTGCTACATGTATGGATTAGGTCAAATATCTAGCCACATGTGAAGAGATTAACATGTTATTTTGACAGACACATTGTGACAAGGGCCACAATGCAATCAAATGAGTAGCACATTGGCACTGATGACTATGTGGTGGTGGTGTTACCAGTAGGTATCCAAGAATGTGCAGAGAAAGCTCTGGAACCGCAAAGACGACACCCTAGTAGTTTGCTACACCAGTTGTAGCGACAGCAACTGAATGATCATTGGCAAGGTAAGGCTTGGCACCTTGTACACCAGCTGTCTCAAAAGCTGCTCTTGCCAACTAGGGGACAAATGCTCAAGTACCTGCCAGAAAGCCAAGATGCTGTGAATATGAAAAAACTCTGGACCTAGAATTCTGAATCTCTGGAAGCGCATTTCCTTCTGAATGTGAAGCGCATTGTGTTACCTCTTGGTATGAAATGCGCCATATACATAAAGTTTGATTTGATTTGATAAAGCACTCAAGGTGCTGCAGGGAAAAGTAGAGATTGCAGCAGGCTTTGTAAGGCTGCCACATGCAACATGCTATTAGACTAGAGGACCTCTAAGTCACCTCTCGGTAATACTTATCATTTATCACTTATCACTAGTATGAGGGTAGTCAATAGCCCCAGGTGTTTTACTGGATCAAAGCAAGTTGTGAACATCTTTTGAATGATACTCTGAGGAGATATTACAGTCAACTAGTTGCTAGTGTGCGGACCACGGCCATTGTTTTGAATCCTGCAGACTTGGGAAATCAGAACGTGGAATATAATAGTTCAAATTTAGTTTATATCTAAATGTGTAATGAGCTATGCAAGTGTATTGAGATTTGTACATACATTTGTAGACAAGTCTGTAAAGGATATTAATGGCTGAAAAGTCTCAGTATTTTGCTCCAAGACCTCAGTTACAACTCAAGTGGGCCTCTCAATTGGCTGTCGTTTTACACGTGATTTTTGCTACGATTCTTCTGTGACAGCTCTGCAGATGCGAGTGGATATTTATCGGTCAAAGTGCACCCACTGAACCTTTGTCACATCAGATCATAAATATTTATGGACCAACCGCCAATTTAGGCAGACACCCAGTGACCACATAACCTTTAACCCCACACCCACCACCAGTAACATACACCATCTACATATCCTGCTCACTTAAAATACCACAGCTCACCTTATTTCATCAATGTCCATACATAGACAAAGTTAAAACCATTCAAATTCCAACTTCCAGTGGTGATATTCTGTGTGCTATTCTGATGCTGTAGTCACATATAAGCTAATTTTGTTCAGACATTGGTCACCATTGCTTTTCTAAGTACAACAGTGAATAAAGAGTATAGGGAGTGTGAGGAGACAAGGCAGAGATGACTGAAAGACATTGTACTCTGACTAGAGAGTTTAAATATAGGTTCAAAGAACCTCTGATGGGATTCAATACATTCTGTCAAACATATTTAGGGAAACATTGTAAACCACTTCACACCTTTACACACACAGAAACACCAATGAACATACACATAAACAGCACTTACCCAAGATAGGGTGTAGGGTGGGGGTTGCCACACCTGTTCATGTTCTCTCTTCTTATTTCTAACTGGGTAAACCTGTGCCCTCAATACATTAATTAAATGAACCAATTCTGCCACATCCACACCTGAATGGTTGACACTATGAAACAATAACCCTTATGTTTTAATTGAATTTTAGTACAGAGATTGAATTGAATTTCAGTACAGAGATGTAGGGGGTTAATTAAGGGGTGGGGAACACGCACAGCAACACACAAGCCAACATTCTTAGAGAGTGTTCCCAAATCAGAGCCCCTTTAATTATACATTTAACATATGAAATTATGTTACATTGATACATGATACATTTTAAGGATGTGTTTCTAAGAGATGCTTATCTGGCACAGGCATTAGATTAGGCCGTACATCGCCACTATAAAACCTTGTAAAAAATATCTCATTACACCTTCAACTGAAGTGTGGCTACCCTTCATGCCACAGGTTAGGTGAACAGGTCTGGGAACAGTGCAGTGGCAATCTCCAGCGCTTACCCAGGGGGATCTGCTCCAGCAAGTGCAGGTAGCTGCTGAAGAACTCCTCGCGGAGGGCGTCGTGCAAGTGGAAGGACATACTGTGGAGGCACATGTCGTCATCTGTCTTGGCCCAGTGGTCGTGAAAAGCCTGGTGCGTTCCACTGTACTCCGTAATGCTTGTCGTGTCTGACATGTTCGCTCGCTGCTCACCCACTGACCAAGGAGTGTGTGACACTGCTTGTGTTGCTGTGGTTTTATTGGTGTTAAGCCTCTGGCCATGAAGCTGTAAGTGATCAGCACTGAGTTCCTCCTGCAAGGAAACAGCTGAAAAACCACTATGGCTTCACAGATCACCTGGTTGTCTTCCAGAAAGAGATAGACAAGGAGAGAGAGGGAAAGAATAAGAAGGTGGAAGGAGCAGAGTTGGAGCAGGGCTTATCTGTTTCGGAAGACAGCTCCTGAATCTGGCCGAACAGCCCCAGCAAATTGACCTCTTGGTTTTCGTTCCACATGCCAGCCATACGTCCCTGTCAAGCTTCTGACAGTCTATTAATGTAACCGCTATTTTTAGCCACTTTGGCTCATGTTTGTTTACATAACCCCTCTGCCTCTGTCCGCACCTGTGATTCAAAGGAGGGTATAGGCGCTTCGAAATTACATGTTGTGCCACCGACTATCTACATGTAAGGTTTTGGTCAAACACATAGTCAAGCTGAAGGAGAGCAACCTGGTTATTTTCAGCCATATGGATGTATCTCAAAGGCCTACAGTTTCCTCATGGCCCATGTGGGCTGTGCGGGTGAAATGACATCAGAGTTTGTCCACTGTGTGACACAGTGTTTTGGACAGTTCCTTGTGTACCTCAAAAAATCTCTTGGTGGACACATCATGTCGCTCAATAATAAAAGCAATACAATATCAAGACCTAAGAGCAAACATACAGAGGATCAGTGATCACAGAAAGAATTACATGATTTTAAAGCTTACATTTTTTATAGCATACCAATTTATTGTGCACCACCTGTTACAGTACAAAAACAAGTACAAAAGTTCATGAAAGTAGAAAAGAGGAGGGGTGTCTTGCATTGACATCCCAAGCATTTACATGTAACTGATTTACAGACACTGTTGCAGATGAGAGGTGAAAGCCCTAAAAACATGGTAACAAAAACTCTGATATATCTTATTTTAAGCCTCATCATCATAATGAAATACATCTTGGCATTTGAGGGTGCGTATCATGAGGATTTGTTTTGTATGAGACATTTTCATGATGTCTGTATTCTGTACTATACCTGTATGTATATATATTTTTAAAACTCTGAATAAAACGTATTGCACCAAGTCTAGTCTGAGTGAGCAGATGTAGTGTTAATGATCCAATGTGATCGTGAAGAAGGAAACGTCTGGTGTTGCTAGCTGCCACAAGCTAGAAGGGTGCTGATCGGACACCCTGTGTATCACTTTACCTACCTCAGCTCTCCTGGGTCATCTTACTGTCACTGTTACTATGCAGGCCTCAGCTCACCCAGCTCACCACTGGACAAGTGGGTCAAAACAAAGTGAAAGAGGAATGACAGCAGAATATCTGAGGAAGTTTCTTGTGGAGAAAGTATTCTCAATTTAGTAGACATTTCCAATCATTAATTTCTGTTTTGTTATGGGATTCTCTCAAGTTTGGCCTACTGTCCTTACAGATATGTAATTTAGAGATGCCCACATTATACCTGTTCTGAATCAACCAGATACAAGTACATTTGAATATTTATATTCAATCCCATATAGATAACAGTATAGAGTTTGTCCTGATCTCTAGCTCATTCTAATATGGCCACTCAACACATTAAATCAAGTTTAATCATGAAATCTAATTCTTAAACTTATCATGGTCATAGTAGGCTGGAATAGATTTGCATTATTCTATTAGTCCATAAATTGCATTATTTTAGAGAAACTTCTATATAAATTAGCCTTAACTAGGCTCATCCAAAGGTGAATATGAAAGTGAATATTTTAGACCATAACGGCCAAGGATGTACCCATGTCTCTCTGTGACTTAACACAACAAACCCCAGGTCAATTCCCACCCAGCAACCCAACCTCTCACTCCTCTTAGTTCAGTGACCAAATACCACACTCAGCAAGTCTGCGCCCGGTGAGTATGTCTGTGAAATAGTGAAAAGCATTTCAATGGTCTTTACAGGACAAGTTTTGCTTTGTTTCTGTAGTGGGAGCATCTACGTAAGAAGACCTATGTAGACCTTTGTCTACGAGTGGGAATGTTAATAAAGTCCGTGTATTTTCTCTCATTTTCCCCAGATGGCGATGCGAGAGGTGTTTTAGTTTGCTGATGCATGCTGGGAAGTCTGGTCCCAACCCTTGGCAACAGAAACATCAACATCCAGCTAGCTGAATTAAATATGATATCTTCGTGAAATTGGCATCTCCGGAGTAGTTTAAAGGGATTTGAATTACCAGGTGGCAACTCTTGTTTTTAATGTAAAAAGCAGAATGCAAGCGGACGACGCGAGATATTTGAAAAGGTAACGTAGCTTTCCTGTACAGTCAGTTAGCACAGCGCTACACCCTGTCAGGCTAATGGATGTAATACCATTGCAAGCAATGCAACGCTCATTGCTAACATTAGCTAACGCCAGCTTACCCTATTAAGGTACTGAATGTGGGTCAGTATGCCTAGTGGCGTAAGTCAAATTACAAGTACAACATTTGTAATGTTAGATATCCCCAAATGGTTCGAATTGACATTAAAGTCTTGAGGTAAGTGTCGTTTGAATGTAATCGGACAACGTTAGCCACAGTTAACTGGCAATGTAACGCCATGGTTGGTTATAGAACCTTACTGTACACACCCATATCTGCCCTTATCGTTTTTGCTTTCCAGTATCTTGTATTTGTGTCTGTTTCTTTAGTTTTCCTCCCATTTTGACCTTAATTACGTTGTTGTGAACAGTGACAATCATATATTTAACAGGAAAGTGAAGGGCGGTAGCTTGGATGTCCACCCTACAGAGAAAGCTCTCGTCGTCCAATATGAGGTGGAAGCGACAATTTTGGGAGAGATGGGGGATCCAGTGCTGGGGGACCGCAAGGAGTGCCAGAAAATGTAAGAGAAATCACGTAGTGCGGTTAAACAGCTTCCCCTCTTCATTAAAAAAAATATGTTTAATGCATTTCTTGTCCTGTTCTCATGACCAACGACGCCATCAGATCTCTAGTACTGTAACTGTATCATCCATCTCGTTATGTATTGTATTATGACAGTGAGGTTTAAGACTATGCTGGTGGTCTTGTAATTATGGTTTGGGCTTTGCATCATCGTGTAATGAGCACTCTTTACATTTTATTTCTTAGATATATAATTCCATCACACTACCCAAGTTATACAGTAAAATGTGTCTCTTGTACTCTTTTCTCTGAATTGTATTAGGTTCTGTACATTATTTACTCTTAATAGCCTTGTGTAGTTAACATGTGTAATTTAGGCCTATCCGCTCTATAGTTCACTGTAATGCTGACGGAGCTTACTGGTATCCGCAGTATCCGCCTCAAAAGCCTGAATGCCAACACGGACACAGCATCTCTGGCCAGGAAAGTGGTGGAGGAGTGCAGACTCATCCACCCGTCCAGGGTTAATGAGGTGGAACACTTGCTGAAGTACCTCCAGACCCGCAAGAAGGCCGGTTCTCTTGGTATGTGTAGTCCACAAATTGTGGAGTTATCAACAACTCTTATAAGCAGGGGTAATGTTATACAGAAACACATGCCCAGATTCAGTGATAAGTATGATGCATAGTTTTCATTCAGTGAGGCAGAGCATGCATTGGATGTGTTGGTAGAAAGCAGGTAGAACCTTGATTTATGACGGTAAGACCCAGTGAAAGTGCATACACATGGACAGGATTGTGGAGGACACAGTTTGACCAACCCCATTTATTACTTTAAAAAATTAATGTGTCTACCTTTCTACAACTTCATACAGTAGAGTGAACATCACAGTGAATAATGAAGGCCCTAACATTCAAACTGACAGTGGTATTCGTAGTTTTCACAGGTCCCCTGAAGAGAAAGAAAATAATGAAGAATGTTACCCCTTTTTCTGTCGATGACATCTTCCTGTCTTTGTTTACCCCCAGACAAGCGGGAAAAAACACCCATTAAGCCAAGGGACCTTGCCCCTTTTGATGGCATGGAGGTAAACATAGAATACAAACGATGCCTTTTATTTTCATATCAGTAGGTCCTAGATACAATTTGCTAAATGTCAAATTACTCTTTGGTCTCTGTTGATCTTTCTGTCAATCTCGTGTGTGTGTGTGTGTGTGTGTGTGTGTGTGTGTGTGTGTGTGTGTGTGTGTGTGTGTGTGTGTGTGTGTGTGTGTAGCTGGATGAGGAGGCCAACATTAACAGCATAGATGACTATGTGGAGCTGCTGTATGAGGACATTCCAGAGAAGATCCGTGGCGCCACTCTCATCCTGCACCTTGCCCGTAACCCTGACAACCTGGAGGAGCTGCTGCAGAACGGTGAGCCAGCCCTGTGAGGTTGTGTGTGAGTGTGTGTGCTGACTGTGCTCTTGCACTGTGTGTCTCCTGTACCCCTGTGGGAGTGTTAGTTGGAGTGTGTCTGCCCTGTGTATATGTTTTCCAGACAATTCAAATGTATTTAATGTTGCTTAGCACAACCAAGAAATCTCAAAATTGTAAAGCAAGGCTAAAAAATATTAGTGAAAAGTTCACCTACATGAAATTCTTTTTAAATTCAAATCATAGTGGTCAAAATAACTGGCCATTCAATCATTACTAATATTGTACAGTAGTTTTGTATATAACATGACAGAGAAATCACAATTTCCATAAATAGGCCATGGGCAGCAGTTTCGGTGAAACAATTCATCAATTTCTGATTGGACAAGAGGCATTCCATGAGTGGGGATATCCTCACTCGGACTCTTCACCATTAGTAATCACTCTGTGTTTGGCATACTTCAACCGTTGAATTGTATGATGTCAACATTCCATTCATTCAAAGTGAGAGAGCAGAGTGGCAGGCAGCGATTTTATAATGTAACATTTGATTTGATTATGTTTTCGAGGAGGAACAGGGGTAAATGGAGTAGGGGGGAATTGATCATGTAACGTGAAGACAAATAAGTGTACAAATTGATGTGCAAAGAGCTTCTTTAACTGAACTTGGCTGCAGGGTGACAAAATCAAAACAGAGAAAAGGAAACACTAAAGAGGTGTTATATAAAAGCAACATATTCTCACTTAATTTTTTTTGACGTCAAGTGGGAATGGATCCAATGTCATTAATACGGCAAAGTCGTATCGTCATTCACCCTCTGGCTACCTGGCGGTGACGGCAATGGCTTAAGTGTGAATAGGAGTAACAAAATTCCCGTCTTGAAGGGCAATAATATCCCATTATTTTTCTCTGGATTATTTAAGGTCTATGTGGATGTGGATTTAATGTCATCCATAAGTGGTTTGATCACTTTCAGCCCAAAACTGTCTTTTATTGGTGAGCTGATTTTGAGGAAGTAAACTTTGTTTGCAGTTTGTTTGTTGCCTGGCTGCTATGGTAGCAAACTAGCTAGCTAGCTAGCTAGCTAAGGAAACCTTTAAACAATAAAGAAATGTGTATATAAATTGTGAGACTTTAACTATGACTGTGCCATGAAGTCAATATACTGGACATCTTCGCTGACAGTGCTGAAAGCCTCATGTCTCCCGGAGCTTCAATGCTCAGTATTCTGTAACGTGCTGCTCATGTGGAAATTAATGTTTGAGAGGTGCACAGAACTTTGCTGTGATCAGCAGTTAAGTTGGAATGGAAATTCGTTATCTATTTCTGATTGTTTTCGTCTTTCATCTGTTACGCATTACCTATGTGAAACTCGTGTTCGTGGGGTTAGTAAAGGATATCCCCATGTCTGTGATTACCTGCCTATGGCCGAATCACAGCCGTGGGGATCAATGTTACCATCCCCACTCTCACTCAAGTCACATTGCTTAATTATAACGCACTGCTTGTCCCAAATGATCATAACAATGTCCATCAACATTTTTAATTAGGCTGACATTTTCCGTGGTTTTAAGAAAGCTCTCGGATGTTTTCTCCATAGTGTACTTTTAGCTTGTTGTGGGATACTCATAACATAGTTGCCAGTCATTCTCTTGTACACGTCACTGGTGAACATGAGAGGTTACCAGTGGTGGATCAGAGAAGGCACATGTTGCACAGTTTCTACTGAAATAATGAATCTGACAGATCTTTGATCAGGAAGTATAGACAATATGGTAACTTCATGACCACATACTATATCCATATCTAAAAAATAAATTAGTGGTCACAACACTGACCGTAATATGTTGCATTGCTAAGTTTGTCCTCTCTGTGTTCAGATCCCTTTATGTGCCTCTGGCCTTTTTATGGGAATGCAGGTCCTGCCTAGCCCCTCTATTCCCACTCACAATATTATTACTGACAGCTCTACAGAGAAAACCGTTGAGCCAGGGATTTGATTGCCGGGGTCCTTGTTAATGAGAAAGCTGCCATAAAAACCTACACGCACTGCGCCTCATCCTGTGCTGTTAGAAGGAGTCTTAAACGATGACCTCATCTGACAGAACATGGTTCCCTGATTGACACTTTGGCCCAGCTTCAGATTCCATTATCTCTGCTGCGTCCACTTATTATGACATCAGCTCTGGGGAGCACCATTGCGCATGGAGCATTAGACATGGGCTCACACAGGCGATCAGGCATGCAGCTGTGAGCCTCTTAAAAGGCTCGTCATTGGTTCTTCTCTGTGCTCATCTGTATATTGCTGTGATGGGTGTCATTGTCAGGGCTTTATAAGAGCCCACCTAAATTTGCCCTCTAAAGTCCTCCCTGTGTGATGTCATTGCTAGTCTGTCCAAGACCATTCCCGTTATCCTGATGGGGAGAGAGAGGGCTGGTTGTCATACCAGTGGGGTGAAGTGTGTGTGTGTGTGTGTGTGTGTGTGTGTGTGTGTGTGTGTGTGTGTGTGTGTGTGTGTGTGTGTGTGTGTGTGTGTGTGTGTGTGTGTGTGTGTGTGTGTGTGTGTGTGTGTGTGTGTGTGTGTGTGTGATCCCATCCCATTTAACCAAAACTCTGTGCTTAATGTCTGTCCCACTGTGCACCCTCATCACAAGACTAGGGACTACACCAGATACATACGCACACACAAACCCCTGCACATGCATACCTGTCACTGTCCATTACTCCTGGAGCTGAGCTGTCAGACAGCATCAGTCGGGGCTTCACTCCAAACTGCTCGGCATCAAACAGCCACGTGAACCGTGCGATCCCTGTGCCCTGTGTACCTGGGGGGACCTGTTTGGGTGTAACGCACTTTTCCTGTCTGTGAGGAAGTGGCTGTTTCTCATGCCATGCGTGTCCTGACCCCCCGTGCAACCATCTCCTCCCACCTCCTCACATCTCTCCATTCCTCCGCTCCCTAACCCCCTCTCTGTAATTTAAGACACATTGTGTCGTTCAGTGGCTGCATCCAGTGCCTGACCTCTTCCTGCCCTTTGACTCACCCGCCTGACTCCTATCTCCATAGAAACCTGAATCTTTTTTCCACACTTCCTGTTTGACCCATAGCCTTACCTTTCTTCAAAAACTCCCCCTTTTTCCCGTTTCCATTTCTGGTGTCTGCCACCCTTTTTCTTGCGTTGCATGTGGATCAAACAGTATTCTAGTAAATTGCGCTATTGGATCAGATTCATCCATTCTTTTCACCTGTCACCACTGTAGTCAAGGTAATATGAATATGAATAGGTGAAGGTATCGGCCATTTGCTCACAATGGTGTGTACCTGTTATTCATATCGCACCATGGGAGCCATAATGCAGGGAAGTGGTGTGGTTCTAAAAGCTGAACCTTACCCAAAGCGAGAGACAATTGTTTTGTGACCTTCTGCATTTTCTATGTAGCTTTGGTTTGTTTATAACCCTAGCTTTTGTCTCCCTCTTTCTGTGTGTGTGTGTGTCTCTGTGTGTGTGCTGTGTGTAACAGAGACGGCCTTAGGAGCTCTTGCCAGAGTGCTAAGGGAGGATTGGAAGCAGAGCGTTGACTTGGCAACCACCATCATCTACGTTTTCTTCTGTTTCTCTAGGTATTGCTCTCTCTCTCCCTCTCCCCCTCCCTTTCCCCCTCTCTCTCCCCTTCTCTCCCTCTCTCCATCTCTCTCGCTCTCCTGGCTTAGTGACAGCCCACTGTTACTCGACTGCTCTGTTTGTCTTACTCTTAGTAGGAGTGGACTTCCCCATGTGAAAGAACTTGGCAGCTGTAAAGGCTTTTATTTTGACAGAAGAAACCTTTATTTTGACATTGCCATGTAAAGCCTTTGAGCAGCGTGACTGTCCACAGCCAGACTGATGACTGACACCAAATCAGAAGTTATTTCTGTCAGTGCTGGATTTATAGGAAAAGACAAACATTCCGGGAAGAGTCGAGTCCTTTGATTAGCCAGATTGCTAAAGTCCCTCTTTGCTGTTGCCTTGTGTTTAGTGAGATAATGTAACCTCCATTTGAACTGCCTACATGTTGCGTCAAAAGTTCATCTGCATGTCCTGATGCATCTAAATCTGCTTGTGAGTTGTTATTCACCTTTGTTTTGCATCGTTCTGCAGTCACATCACCACACACATGCATTCTCTCTCTCACTCACACACACACACACACACACACACACACACACACACACACACACACACACACACACACACACACACACACACACACACACACACACACACACTCTCACGCTCACGCTCACGCTCACACTCACTCACTCACTCACTCACAATGCTTTTAGAAACCCGAGATGGCATTTCGACCTCAAAGAGGCTTTATGAGTCATCTTAAGTGTTGGTTGTTTGCACTTGATGAATAACCCAGTTGTTGTTCTCGTTGTGGTCTCTCTCTCTCTCTTTGTCTGTCTGTCTGTCTGTCTGTCCATCCCTGTCTGGTTTCATTAGTTTCTCCCAGTTCCATGGCCTCATCACGCACTACAAGATCGGCGCTCTGTGCATGAACATCGTGGAGCATGAGCTCAAGCGCTATGACCTGTGGCAGGATGAGCTGCAGAAGAAGCAGAAGGCCTATATCCTTCATTTGGGTCAGAGGTTACAGGGTTCATGAGGTCAAGGGGTTAAGGGTTAGACACACTTTTATATGCCAGTGCTGTAACTGTTGGCCATGTAACTGCCGTTTATTTTGTTGGGGTTGTGAAAGAACACTTATATGAGAGTTCATAATCAAAAGACAAAACAATGTCAGTTGCAGTTAATGACGTTTTCACTGTTAGCTTCTCAAGGGTGCAGTACAGTAAAATGGTCCAAGATTTAATCAGGAAAAAAAATGACATGCCAGTTCCTCTGGGTCTGTAGATTGCTCTATGGGATTAAGTGATGAACAGACACACACACACACACACACACACACACACACACACACACACACACACACACACACACACACACACACACACACACACACACACACACACACACACACACACACACAGTACATGCCTGAGAGGGAGATTTGCTTGACAGATATGTTAGTGGGTGACACAGATATAAGCCTGGCTGTTCCTTAACTGACCCCCACGTGATGATGAGCCTGACAACCAGAATGTGAAGAAGGAGTATGAGAAGGCCTTGAAGAAGTACCAGGGCCTGCTGCTCAAACAGGAGCAGCTGCTGCGAGGTGTGAACCCTCTCCACTCCACTCTCTTCTTCTCCTCTCCTCCTCTCCCCTTTCTCCATCACTCTCCCCTGGTTTGGCTGGCTTTCTCTGCCCTCTCTTATCCTTAATCTCCTTCTCCTCTTTTCATTCTTTTTTAACTTCACTCTTAAATCCTCTCTTTTATGTCCACCATTTTCAGTCTATTTTTCTGTAATTATAAACGTAATTCCTAAATTTTTTAGCTTGACTCACGTAGCGCATACCACCCCAAACTCAGAACTTTCAGTAAAATAACGTTATTTAACTGTCACACTAATGTGTGTGTGTGTGTGTGGGTGGGTGTGTGGGTGCGCGTGCGTGCAGTGGCCCTGTACCTGCTGCTAAACCTGTCTGAGGACACGCGCACGGAGCTGAAGATGCGCAACAAGAACATCGTGCAGCTGCTGGTGAAGACCCTGGAGCGGGACAGCCAGGACCTGCTGGTGCTCGTGGTCTCCTTCCTCAAGAAGCTCAGCATCTTCCTGGAGAACAAGAATGACATGGTGAGGTCACCATAATCTCTCTCTCTCACACACACACACACACACTCACGTGCATACACACAGTTTCACATGCTTTCTTCGTTCATTTCTCAATCTCTGTTTAGCTTCAGTTAGAATTATTAGCACAAATGTTTTGCCAAAGACATTGTTTAACTCACAAGAAAAGCATGTAGAGAATGATTAAATCATTTAGAATGGCAACTGAACTCGTCTCTCTTTTCCTCTCCAGTGACCCGTCTTTCCTCCCTCTCTCATCCCTCTCTCTCTTCTTTCCTCCCTCTCTCCATCCCTCTCTCCCTTCTTTCCTCCTTCAGCTCTGTACTTTTCCCTTAATCCCCCTCTGCCTCTACTTGTCTCCCTCTTAGTTTGATTAGGTTCCTTTGAGAATACTGCAGACAAATCCATCTGTCTTGTGTGTTGATGTTCTGGCTCAGTCTCTCTCTCTCTCTCTCTCTCTCTCTCTCTCTCTCTCTCTCTCTGTATCCCCAGGCTGAGATCGACACGGTGGAGCGTCTGGCTAGGCTGGTGCCATGTGACCATGAGGACCTGCTGAATGTCACGCTGCGTCTGCTGCTCAATCTCTCCTTCGACACAGGCCTGCGCAGTCGCATGGTGCAGGTTGGCTTGCTGCCTAAACTCACCGCCCTTCTCGGTACGTCTCAGCGTGTGTGTGTGTGTGTGTGTGTGTGTGTGTGTGTGTGTGTGTGTGTGTGTGTGTGTGTGTGTGTGTGTGTGTGTGTGTGTGTGTGTGTGTGTGTCTGTGTCTGTGTCTGTGTCTGTGTCTGTAACTGTCTATCTGAGACTTACTGTTTGGGATATCTGTAGTTTTTTTGGGTATCATTGAGTGGGTTGGGTTTTGTCTCTGTTCTGTTTGTGTGTACCTTTTGTCTTTTTGTTTGTGTGTCTGTGTGTGTGTGTGTGTGTGTGTGTGTGTGTGTGTGTGTGTGTGTGTGTGTGTGTGTGTGTCCTCTTCGTACTGTAATGTTTGTTAAACTAACATCTTAGTCGGTTGGAGTCTGTGGGATCTTCCCTTTTCCCAGTGAATCGCTCACAGGTGCCTCCACTTCCTGCTGTCCACTCTGACCCTCTCCCTAACCACTTCCTGAAACTTGAGCACCTGATTGGGGTAGGGGTCTTCCAGAGAGCCCTGATTGGCCAGTGCCTCCATGCTGAGCAGTCTCAGAGGGGGTGTCAGCTATCCTCTGTAGTTCACATCATTTATTTGTTAGAATAACACTGGGCCAACGTTAGGTAAATGTTGTTCTTGCAGCCAAGGGGATGACTGGTGTGCAAAAGACTTAACAGCTGAGGCACACACACACACACACACACACACACACACACACACACACATCTGTATGTGCTACATGGGCTCACTTTTATAGAGTACTGGATTGTCAGTAGCACTCACACATCTTAGGTAATTGCTATGGGTCGGGTCGGGATTGGCATGTGATTTTGAATACTAATACCCTTTTCTGTTACTATTACTATTATTACTATAACTGATGAAGATTACTGCAGTTATTCACCCCACCCCACACACACACACACCCTCACATGTGTGCACAGACACAAACCTTTTAAATATTTAGACAGACACGAACCCTTCCCCCTACACACACACACACACACACACACACACACACACACACACACACACACACACCCTCACAGACTTATCTCCAACAACATTTACTATTTGCATCACTCCCCTTTGAAGGTCGTGACCTCCCAGATAAGATGAAAGTGCAGAAAGGATACTCCCTATCGTCACTCTGAGTGGCTGTGTTAGCTCAGTGGAGTGGACCGATCAGCAGCAGGCTGACCCTCAGTAGCCACTGAACAGACGTGTGTGTGTGTGTGTGTGTGTGTGTGTGTTTACTATTAGCGTCACTGTCCATGTGTCATGAAGAATCAGTCTAGAAAGAGAGCGATTCTGCTTCTGCTGTGGTCACCGTGGAGCTGTATGGAACATTACTGCAGAGTTCTGCTGTTTACCACCATTGCTTTCTCTTTGCCAGATCAAAGCACACTTGGTCTTTACACAGACACACACTTTTCCTGGTTTTCCGTTGAATTCCGCCCCAGAGTCCGACTTCCCGGGGGAAGCCGTGGGTAGATGCGCTGCAGCGGGGCCTCGTGGTGCGCCTGTTTAAATGACACGCTGCCTTTTGTCTTCACGTCCGATTAGAGTTTATGTGATTGACGAGGTGTGGTCACAGATCGTTACGTCAAAGTGACGCTTCTGTGTACCACTGTGGTCTGGTCTGAGGAAACAGACGAGTCTGTGTATGCGCCTGGTCTTACAGTGTGTGTATGTGTTGGTGTGTATGTGTTTGCGGAGACCTCTGCATATACACACATACTGACATAGGCTGCATTCAGAGACCAGAGATGGCGTCTGGACCTCAAACAGGCTTTATGAGTCATTTTTAAGTGTTTGTTTTTTTGGTGTGTGATGACTAACCCAGTTGTTGTTGCTTTTGGGTTTATTTGTGTGGTCTCTCTTCTCATTCTCTGTGAAGGGTGCGTCTGCATGAGTGTACACAACGACAAAGTGTGTGTGTGAAAGAGAGAAAGTGTGTGTGTGTGTGTGTGTGTGTGTGTGTGTGTGTGTGTGCGCGCATTTTATAAGGCCCCTGTCCAGCCTCATAAACAATTCTTCATTTTCCTCCACTACCTGCAGAGGGAGGTAATGGCTGTGTGTGTGAGTGGATGTGTGAGTGTGTGTATGTGCGTATGTGTGTGTGTGTGTGTGTGTGTTATAATGAGAAGCATGTGTCCAGAGTGATCGTGCTGCTCTCAGGAGTTTGGGTTATTAATGGCAGTAAAATTTATGCTTCCTCCTGTTTCCCCAATTTAACTGGAGAACCCCCCTCTGCTCTCTCTCCTCCTTCTCCTCCCTCGCTCCTCTCTTCTCTCTCTGTTCCTCTCCACCTTTCTCTCTTCCTCTCGCCATCCTTCTCTCCTCCATCTCTGTCATGGCTCTCACCTCTTCTCCTGTTTTCCCCCTCTTCTTACTTTCTTTAAGTACACTGTTTTCGTCTCCTTTGACTCCCTCTTTCTTCTCTCCTCTCCTCTTCTCTCCCCTGCTCTCTCACATCTGGCTCCAATAGAGTGAGATAACCTTGCCTGAAGGGCCCAGGGCTAGGCTCCGGACTGTCTCTCTCTCTCTCTCTCTCCCTTTCTGTCTCTCTTTCTCACCCTTCTCTGGCTTGCTTTCTCCCTGCTGCTTGTTGTATATAGCAGTGTGTGTGTGTGTGTGTGTGTGTGTGTGTGTGTGTGTGTGTGTGTGTGTGTGTGTGTTTTTTTTCAGCATGTGAGTGACTGTGTGGTCCCTGGGTTTACTGTGTAAATTGTAGCCCATGGGCAGAGTTCTATGTGTTTCAACATGAGGTGTTCTGATGTTTGCAGTGTGCATAAGGTATGTGTGTGTGTGAGTGTGTGTGTGTGTGTGTGTGAGTGTGTGCTTCTGACTGTTGTTTATGTCAAGTGTGTTCTTTATAGTGTTGGCATTTGAATATTCAATTTGTACTGTGTTCTTGTATGCTTGTGATAGAGTTTGAGGTTTCATTTCAAACCAAAATAACACTTATTGTTCACACTTGTTGTGTGTGTGTGTGTGTGTGTGTGTGTGTGTGTGTACGTGCGCTTGTTTGTATTTCAGTTGCCCCTTGTTTTTTATGTGAAGGGGAATCACAATTGGCCAAGTGTACAGTGTGTGGATGTGTGTGTACTTTAATCTGATGTGTGTGTTTGTGTTTCAGGAGATGAAGCTCAGCGGCAGCTGGCCATGTGTATTCTGTACCACATCAGTGTGGATGACCGCTTCAAGTCCATGTTCGCTTATACTGATTGCATTCCACAGGTAACCGCAACGTACCCACACACACAAATATGCTGACTTCTCTCCCATAGTATACACATGCTCAGTAAACACACACACATAAATACACACAAACACACACTCACACTTCTACTAATACTACTACTACTACTACATAGTTAACTACACTGGGGGTGGGTTTTTGCATGCCACAGCTGATACCGCAAATGACTGGCATGAGCATGTAAGTGTGTATGTGTGAGTATGTGTGTGGTAGAGAGTGTGTATATGTGTATATGTTTACAGGCCAGTGGGTCTTTATTGTTGGTGAGTTGGTTGTGTGTGTGTGTGTGTGTGTGTGTGTGTGTGTGTGTGTGTGTGTGCAGAAGGCCTACAGGAGCAGGCAGGTGCCAGTGAGTCTAGACTGCTGTGATTGGGGCAGTTGGCTGCTGCTATGTGATACTCGGTGTGTGTATGTATATGTGTATATGTGTGTGTGCACTGGGACTCCACGCCTCAGTTCTAACCTAGGGTCCACACACACACACACACACACACACACACACAGCGTTATGCATATGGTCCCCATGAATACCCCCTCTACACGGACTCACTAAAGCCCTCCTGTTTTATGTTAAGTGAGCGTGCCCCAGTATCCTGATCTCTACAGCAACCTTGTTGTGTTTCCTGCACATACAATGTATGCACACGCACACACACACACAGTTCTGACTCTCACTCCTGCTCCTACACACACACACACACACACACACACACACACACACACACACACACACACACACACACACACACACACACACAGCATTTCCTTTTCCTCGTTGTTTAGGGGCTGATGGGATTGGAATGGACAGCAGGATACAGCCTGCAAATCAGGATCCTTTTCATCTCTCTCTCTCTCTCCCTCCTCCCTCTCCCTCCCTCTCTCCCTCTCTCTCTCACACACTCACTCACTCACTCACTCTCTGTCTCTCGCTCCTATATATGTCTCCCCCACTACATTTCTCTCTCTCATAGTCTGCCTTTCATGCCCTGTACGTCTCTCTCCACCAATCTTTCTCTCAGCTTGAGAATGTTCACTGGCATGACAGAAGAGTGCTGTAGCATACGTAGACACTTCACAAAGCAATGTCACAATAACACTTGTCATTAGAAACATTTAAAAAAGGAAAAATTGCATTAATTGTGCATGTCTATTGGCACACACACACACACACACACACACACACACACACACACACACACACACACACACACACACACACACACACACACGCATGTGTATGTGCACTGAACTGTCATTGTCATGTTGTCAAAAGGGTGGTGGGGGCTTTCTGTTGGGCTTATGTGATGACACATCAGGCTGATGTTTTTCATTGGCAGGTGAGGTGCAACTGAATTGGCTGTTGGCTGGGATTGGGAAGGATTGTGTGTGATTGGTTGTTTGTTTGATTGACAGGTGATGAAAATGGTGTTTGACTGTGGAGAGGAGCGTATTGAGGCTGAGCTCATCTCTTTCTGTATCAACCTGGCTGCCAACAAGAGAAATGCCCAGATTATCTGTGAAGGTAACACACATATACACACACTCTCTCTCTCGCTCTCTCTCTCCTTCTCACTCACTTTATCATATATAGATAAGCAGCTACTACTAGACAGGAGTCTCCTGGGTGGATACAACTGTGTTTGTGTGTGTCTCTGTTCATGTTCGTGTGTGTGTGTGTGTGTGTGTGTGTGTGTGTGTGTTTAGGAAACGGTCTAAAAATGCTGATGAAGCGTGCACTTAAGCTGAAGGACACACTGCTGATGAAGATGATCCGAAACATCTCCCAGCACGACGGCCCCACCAAAAACCTCTTCATTGTGGGTTTCACAGACACACAGACACACAGACACACAGACACACAGACACACAGACACACAGACACACAGACACACAGACACACAGACACACAGACACACAGACACACAGACACACAGACACACAGACACACAGACACACAGACACACAGACAAAAGCAAACAGAATGTATGTATTCACATTTATTTACCTCACACACACATAAACACATGCATACATACACACACACACACACACACACACACACACGCACATGCCATCATGTACACACATTTCTATACTACACATGTACATACACACATACACATTGTTCGTAGTAATGACGAGTGTGTGTTGTTGCGCTCAGGACTATGTGGGGGACCTGGCAGCTCAGATTGGCCCTGAGGAGGAGGAGGAGTTTGTGATCGAGTGTTTGGGCACGCTGGCCAACCTCGTCATCCCCGACCTGGACTGGGAGCTGGTGCTCAAGGAGTACAACCTGGTGCCCTTCCTGACTGAGCGCCTCAAGCCTGGTAAACACACACCCCCCTCACCCTCTCTGTCTGGCTCTGTAACACACACACACACAGACGCACGCAAACATACTCTCTTACGTCCTCATCCTGTTCTGTCTCTCTCTGTCTCACACACACACACAAGCTCACACATTGACTCACTCAGTCCACTCTTTCTTTTCAATATAGACATGTGAGTTTCTACCACAGCCCACCCCTTCTTTAAACCCAACCTGTCTCCAGCTCTGAAAGTCTTTTGTTCATTCTGTATGCTGATACTGGAGGCCCTGTGACCCTCACCACTCCTGTGCTCTGACCTTTCATCTTTAGGCTCAGCAGAGGACGACTTGATCCTGGAGGTTGTGATCATGATTGGCACCGTCTCCATGGATGACTCCTGTGCCGCCATGCTGGCCAAGTCTGGCATCATCCCCGCCCTCATCGAGCTGCTCAATGGTAAACCCCCTGCGATAGGACGAGCTCAAGTCATGTGACCAGACACATAGAGCCATGTGACTCTCCTCCCACTTTGATCATGTGATCTGTAAAAATGAACAAGTCATGTGACACACCTATAATAAACACTCCATAAATATTCTCCATTTTTCATCTGTTTCTCTTTCTCTTCTCTGTCTCTTTCTCTCCATCTATTTTTTTCTCTCTCCCTAACAGCCCAACAGGAAGACGATGAGTTTGTTTGTCAGATTGTGTACGTGTTCTACCAGATGGTGTTCCACCAGGCCACCAGAGACGTCATCATCAAGGAGACGCGTATCCTTCACCCATGCAGATGTTCTCAGTGACGCACAGCCTGTCCATTGGTCTTTTACTGTGTTTGAGAGACCGTGTTTAGTCCTTGTCGCATTCATTGCACATCATATTTATTTTTTAAGAAGCAATGTCTCACCATGTCTCACTCACCTGAACTGAGTTGACCCTTGACCCTGTGACCCCCCATCAGAGGCACCAGCGTATCTCATCGACCTCATGCACGACAAGAACGCAGAGATTCGCAAAGTGTGTGACAACACGCTGGACATCATCGCTGTAAGAGCTGCACCCCACAGACCCACAGTAATCACACGGCTTTGTTGTGAACTTCACTCAGCACTGAGATACAGCCGAGTGAGGCTCGGACAGATTCGGTTTTTTTTTGTCTGGGAGTGATATTCAGCTGATTGTGGTTATAAGGTGGTGAAGTATGGTTTATTTTGCCAGCAGGTGTGCATACTATGAGCACAGGTGCTACCGTAGTAAATTCAGTTGAATGATGGTGATGTTAGGCTTAATTGCAGGATTTCCTTGTTGTTGATTGGTGTGGCCTTAGGTGCAGTTACGGTAGTGTGGTAGTGATATTAAGCTGGTTACGGTAAGAGAGGCTGGTGAATTCCCTGGGGCCGTGTGATGGCTTGCAGGCCGGGGGGTTAATGTAATTGGCCTGATGTGGTTGTATGGACACAGGAAGTGTTCCCCACAGGAAGAGAGGTGCAGGAATGATCAGAGTGCTTTATTAAGCCCCAAACCCAGGGGAAGTCTGCGCAACGTCACAAGATAGACAGGGGACGGAAAGCAGACCCTGTCAATGCAAGTGTGTAGACACACACACGCACACACACACACACACACACACCTACCTGCACACACATGTATGCATTCATGCATTCATAGACATAAATATGCATTCATGCGTAGCATTTCAGGATGTCTTTACCATTTTCCCTCTGTCTTACACACACACACGCCCCCCCCCCCCCCTACATGCAAATCAACTTTTCCTTCATGCTCTCCCCTTTCCACTCCCCCCCCCGCACACACACACACTCCCTAACTGTTTTCTGTGTAAACACACACACATTCATCCGAGGCCTATTTTTGCTGTGAGACTCCTGAAAGCGTGTGTGTGGAGAGCACTGGACTCTGTTTCATATCCATGTGGACTGTCATGATCTCAGCGCAGTGAGATTAATCACCCTTCACATCACTCCCCCCGTTACCTCTGGCACAGGCAGGCCAGCGTCGGGGAGAGGTTGTGGGACGGTTGTGGGAAGGTTGTGGGATGGTTGTGGGGGAGCCGCTAAAATGATCAATGTGTTCCCTGGTACAGTTTGTCATTGCAAGCCAAGGTGCGGTGGGTACGGCCAGAGACAGCAGGCCAGGGTTGAAGCCTTGGCCTCAGGTAGCTGTCAGTACCCAGGGCTGGGCTCTGGGAGAACGGGTGATTGATTGGCTAGGTGGAGTAGATGGTTGGAGTGTAGAGCATAGTGACTTAAAGACATAATTGGCCACAGCACAGAGAGTGACTTCAGGTGAAGTGGAATCATGAAGCTGGGTTAGACGACGGGTAGCCAAGGTATTGACGAGCCACGCAGACACGAGCTGTTTGTGTGTGAGGACCGTTTAGGTCAGAATGGGCTCCTTGTTTATTTTGAAGTCTGTTCAATGTCACGCTGCAGTTTTACTGCTAGTGGGGTAATGCAGTCAGAGCTGCTTTTACCTTTTTTTCTCACAGATATGTGCAGTGAGACCTTTCTGTATTAAATGTGTGTGTGTGTGTGTGTGTGTGTGTGTGTGTGTGTGTGTGTGTGTGTGTCCACAGGAGTACGATGAGGAGTGGGGGAAGAAGATCCAGACCGAAAAGTTCCGCTGGCACAACTCGCAGTGGCTGGAGATGGTGGAGAACCGGCAGATGGACGAGGCAGAGCCCTTCATGTACGGAGACGACGGAGAACCCTTCCTGCACAACGGAGACATCCTGGAGCGCCCAGACCTCTTCTACAGCGCCGGTGAGGGGGAGAGAGAGAAAGACAGAGATACAGTGTGGGGTTGTTTCTGTGGTTATGTATACATTGGGAGTCTGTGCCTGTGTGTGTTTGTGTGTGTGAGTGTATGTATGTATGGATGTATATGTGTATTATCACTGTGTTCATTTGGCCATTGAATTACCAATTACCAATTACCAGTCTCAATTAGTATGTTCTCTCTACCCCCTATATTTCTTTTAGATGGTATAATCCCCACAGATGGTACCATCAGTCCAGAGTTCTACACAGATTTCCAGAATGGAGACATGGTGGGGAGGTGAGTCTACACACACACTCATACATACATACACTAACACACTCTCACACACACACACACACACACACACACACACACACACACACACACACACACACACACACACACACACACACACACACACACACACACATGTGCAAATACACAAAAGCTTACAGGGTACAGGATGTGGGTCTCACACAATAAAGTAGCTCTGAGTGTCTGAGTATCTCTGGGTGTGGTGTTATTTAAAACATCTGATCTTCTCACACACCCTTTCTCCAGCAAAAGCATCCCCATGCCTCCTCAATCCCAGCTCATAGTTTTTGAGGTAACAGTGGTTTTGGGGTGAATGGGTTTGGAGATGCAACTATCCACCCATCTCTCAGCCTCCATCTCTCTGAAGCGCGTGATGTTGGCTCCGGGGTGGGCGGCCTGCTATTAAAGCCCAGGGATCAGCTGTGTTGGGTGGGGGGGGGGGGGGGGGGTACTGGGAGGTCCTGGGGGGCCTGGGGAGGGACGGGCTGGGAGTGGGCTCTGATGATGATCCCAGTAATCCCAATAATAATCATGAGGCCGGGCCGTCATCAGGGGGGGCGCCCACAGCAGGGCGCCTTCTCTAGCGCACTCAGACTGTTGGCTTTGGCAAGAACTGAGAGGGACACGCACACACGCACACACGCACACACGCACACATACATACAGTGCCCTCTACAAATATTGGCACCCCTAGTGAATATGAGCAAAACAGGCTATAAAAAAATATGTCTTTGCTGTTTATCCTTTTGGTCTTTCACTCAAAATATTCACCAAAATCTTACCTTTTCATTGAAGTAAAACTATTGAAAGAAAAAAAAAACTGTTGACATTAAATAAATATTTTTCCCCAAAACATGTGTGCCACAATTATTGGCACACCTTAATTTAATGTTTTGTGCAGCCTCCCTTTGCCAAGATAACAGCTCTGAGTCTTCTCCTATAATGCGTGATGAGGTTGGTAAACACATGTCACGGGATCTGAGACCATTCCTACATGCAGTATCTCTCCAGATCCTTCAGATTCTAAGGTCAACGTTTGTAGACTCGGCTTCAGCTCATTCCACAGATTTTCTATGGGATTTAGGTCGGGGGACTGTGATGGCCATGGCAAAACCTTTATTCTGCGGTCGGTGAACCATTTTTGTGTTGATTTTGAGGTGTGCTTCAGATCACTGACCTGCTGGAAGGTCCAACCACAGCCCATTTTAAGCTTACTGGAGGGGGCTGTTAGGTTTTCATTTAATATCCTAACAAAATGTCCAGGGCCTTTGGAAGAAAAACAGCCCCACAACATCAAAGATCCGCCACCATACTTCACATTGGGTATGGGGGTCTTTTCTGTATGGCTATCTTTCTGTCTACGCCAAACCCACCTTTGATGTTTGTTGCCAAAAAGCTTTATTTTGGTCTCATCTGACCATATAACTCGCCCCATTGAAAGTCTGACTTACATTTGGCAAACTGTAGGCGCTTTAGTTTGTAGTTGATTCACAGCAGAGGCTTTTTTCTGGCAACCCTCCAAAACAACTTGTGGTGATGTAGGTGGCGTCTGATGGTAGTTTTGGAGACTTTCTGACCCCAAGACTCAACTCACCTCTACAATTCTCCAGCTGTGATTCTTGGAGATTCTTTTTCCAGTCGAACCATCCTCCTCACGGTGCGTGGGGTCGATGTACACACACGTCCTCTTCCAGGCTGATTCTTAACATCTCCTGTCGCTTTAAACTTTAAACTAATGGAATTTTGCTTGTGTCACCTCATATTTGTACGCCAGTGGAACAGGAAGTCATGGTTGACCTCTTAAGAGTTCCTTATCAAACAGGTCAACTTAAAAATTTAAAACATGACTGGAAATATACTTCAGTTAGATTTTAATTATAAGATTTTTCTAGGGGTGCCAATAATTGTGGCACACATGTTTTGGGGAAAAATATTTATTTAAGGTCAACAGTTTTTTTTTCTTTCAATAATTTTACTTCAATGAAAAGGTAAGATTTTTGTGAATATTTTGAGTGAAAGACCAAGAGGATAAACAGCAAAGACATGTTTTTCTATAGCCTGTTTTGCTCATATTCACTAGGGGTGCCAATAATTGTGGAGGGCACTGTACATACCGATACAAACACACACAATGGAATGACCAGGCCAGAGAGGGTACAGGGCAGCAGAAAACATTCTGGCTTCCAGGATGTGAACTGACAGAGAAGGATGAGGACAGGTAAGGAATAGAAACAAAAGTAATAAGCCTTTTTCACAGCTCTATGTGAGTGGGCCTTGTAAAACTGGGGTGAGAGTTTGGGGGAATTCCAAGGCCCTGGGGGCAGGAGAGAGGGAGGGAGAGAGACACAGAGAGAGTGTGTGGGTGTGGCGTTGAGGAACGGTCACACAATAATGACGGAGAGGGAAGGGATTTAGACCCAATATATGAAGGTGTGAGAGATTGAAGGCACAATCAAACAGACACACGCAGATTTCATATCGACAGCTATCAGGGCGATCCTAAATGATTTGAGCTGTTTATTAGCGGCGCACTTGGATGTTGGGGTCTGGAGTGATTACTTTAAGTCTCTTAAACCAGGCTACAGTATCACAGACTGTAAGCCAAGTGTCTATAATGAAGTGGTCTCGGTTCTACAAACAGGCACATATATGGAGAAACACAGGCCCACATTATGAGGCGTGTTAAGTGTTTAAGCAGCTGAAGTTCCAGAACCCCTCGAAACAGAGGTGTGGGTAAGGGGTGGTGCGTGTTTGAGAGAGCATGGGATTGGTACAGTAAAGGGTAAAATCATTTCACAAGAAGCCTAGAGCTTGCCAGCCTCATGAGAGACACACATAAAAGTGTGTGAGAGAGAGAGACTGCGTGTATTTGTGAGTGTGAGTTTGAGTGAGAGAGTGTGTGTGTGTGTCATTTGCTGATTAGAGAACGGTGTTTAAGAGGAGTAGTGAAACCTGAGAAGTGACAGAAGAGAGATCAAAGCCCTGACACCAAGGGGGAGAGGGAGAGAGAGGGAGAGAGAGAGAGAGAGAAGGAGCGGGGGAGAGAAAGGGGGATAAAAGAGAGAGTGAGATGGTTTTCCCTCTTCTCCTGGATCCCTGCTCTCTCTCCCCTCACCTCTGTGGGCCCCTGAAGGGCCGCGGGGGCCAGACTTGAAATAGAGGCTCTTTTGTGTCCAAACACACACTGACACGCCTGTTTTTACACGCTGAAATATTCACACAGAGAAAATCACACACACACACACACACACACACACACACACACACACACACACACACACACGCACACACACACACACAAGGCATCAACTCAGCAACTCAGCAGTTCTAACCTGGGACGGAGAAGTGCTTAGTTGACACTGGAGACGCGGCGACACGGAGAAACAGCTCAGGAGGAAGGAGGAGGAGTAGAGGAAAAAGTTGAAGAATGGAAAAGATGAAGAGAGACAGAAACCAAGGAAGATGAGTGTGAAGGGTGGGAGGAAAGGAGAGAAGAGAGGAGAGACAGAGGGGAAGGGGGGAGAGGGCTAACCTGCAAGTGAAAGACAGAGTGAGAAGGCTAATGTGTAGTGAAGGAGCGATTGAGGGCCGACGTGTAAGTGAAGGAGGGAGAGGGACGGTTTACATGTAAGTGGATAAGAGACTGAGTGAGTGAGGGAGGAGGAGGAGGAGAGGAGGGCAGGGAGCTAACGTGTGTGTAAGTGATGGCTGGAAGTGATTTGGCCTAAAAACAACAGAGTGTTATGGGAGCTGGTAGGGGCAAAGCAAACAGCTCATATTTTAACAGCCAGAGAGGGAGTGACAGAGGGAGCAGGGGGAGATAGATAAATAACAGAGCGAGGGAGGGAGAGAGGTGTTGTCGTTTGGTCATCGGCAGTATATCTGTCTCTCAGCTGAGCCGTGCTGCTCAGAGGCTGTTCATGAAGTGGTGTGTTTTAATACACACCCCTGTTTCAGGCTTCGGCACAGACAATACTGATCACACGCACGCACATGCACAGATACGCACACACATTCAGAGACACACACTGCTCATACAGACGGGAAAGAGCAGAGTGAGGGGGCGTCTGTCCGTAAGTCTGTTGTTATCCACGTGCTTCATCATTTTTCATGCGACGATTCCCTCTGGACAGGGATTAGTCATGAAGGAATGAGTCATGAGGGATAGTTTCCACTGTTGTGAGGGTTTGATGAGCTTGTTTCCCTTTTGTGTGTTAGCCTTGCTTTGTGTGTGTGTGTGTGTGTGTGTGTGTGTGTGTGTGTTTGTGTGTTTTTGAGTGTTTGTGGTGTGTGTATTTCTGTGTGTCTGTGTGTGTTCGCTGCCGTAGTGTTTGTGTCTTATGTTCTGTCGAGTGAGTGAGGTTGGAGCGCCTCCTTGTGGCGTAGAGATGAGAGGTGAGGAGTCAATGGTGTTTTTTGTCAAGATAAATATGAGGGCCTCTAGACTGACTTTAATCATGTCATTCTGAAGGGACGATAATATGTTCAAACATTCCGATTCTTCTCATGTGCCTTCCTCCTCTCTGTCTAATGTTTTATTGCAGTCATTCACAGTTGTTCAAGCAATAGAATGCACAGAAATATTTGGATACTTGGAAACTCAAAAATGTAAATTTTGGATTCTACATTTTTTGTTTCATTTATCTTATAATGATGATAATTAATCAATACTCATTTTGAAATGTGTAAGTCTGAAGCCACGCTCTGCTCCAGTAGTGTTATTGCTAGCTGCAGTCCACACAGCACGCTCCTGTGCTCTGCCGTGTGATCGATTTGTGTCGACTCACGTTAGAATGTGACTGGCTAACGAAGCTGTCTGTCTGTCTGTCTGTCTGTGCAGCTCTGTGACAGAGGGGTTTGTCCAATCAGTTGGGACTCCGGTCCGACCCACCACGGCCTACGGTTTCCGCCCAGACGAGCAGTTCTACTACGGCTACGGAGCTTCTCGATGAACACACAAACGCGCTTCTCGACAGCGCAAGAAGATGCCAGTGCTGCATCATAGCAGAGTCAACATACTATTACCCATTCTACTATACCGCAGCTAAACAGCAAGCTAGTGAAGACACACACACACACACACACAGACACACACACACCTCATTCCATTAGCATATCTTTACTACAGCCTTTGTTGTTTATACTGTACTTACATTTCTGTGATTCTCTAGTAAGTGTGTGATCTGTGTGTGGGGTGTCAGCTTGTGGTATGCTGCTGAGTACGTGTATGTGTGTGTGTGTACGTCTCACTGAATATGGTCAGTTTGTTGCTATTACTGTTCATGACACTCTCATAGGCAACTCTCAACTTTACTATGTCTTAATATTGACTCTGAACCTGGTGTTTAAATAAGTCTTAATATATACTGTAGATACTCTGCACATCTTTGATTGTATTGTATTGCTGACTGAGGAGGAGATTGTGGGTGTGTATGTGTGTGCTTTTTTGTGTGTGTGCTCACGATTGTGTGTTGGGGTGTGTGTGTTGTGCTCAAACAGGGTTCTTGCGAAGCTGAGATCATAAACACAGACTTAAGGTTTTACAAGTTGTGCAATAGGGTTCATTACCTGCATGATGTGTCCATACTTCCCTACCCATAGCATTAGAAAGACTGAAAGTGAATTTATTCTGGAACTTTAGTCTTATAGCCACCAGAGGGCGCCAGTTTAGTATTTATTTTTTCCTGCTGTGGTTATGCATGATGCTGAGTAGGTATAGTTCATGACTGTCTTATTTCTCCATACTATAAGCATACTTAGGCTATATGTAAGAACACACACAGATGACTGACATTAACTAATTGCACATGCACACACATTCGTAGAAGCTGATTATTAACTTTCACACGCTTATAAATGTAAAGAGACACTCTCACTAGTAACTAACGCTATACTGTGTAGGAAGAAATGTGTGCACATTAAATACTGAAGGCCTCTTGACTGAGGCATCATTTGACTGTAAGCTGTCGTCCTGTGCCAGACATTGCTCAAGAAGAGGAAGAGGATTACCCTGTCATATTGCCTTTGTTGCTGGTTAACAAGACATTGTGTTTGTATAAAAAATAACACGTTTCATATTTATTTATAGTTTTTTTTATTCTTTAAAAATATGTTGGGGTTTTTTCTCACTCCTGTGGGAGCCTGAGGGTTGTATCTTAACTTGTGAATGTCATCTGAATCAGTTTTATATGAGAGACTGTCCTCTCAGTCTCTGTGGTGCACTGCATACTGGAAATAAACACTAAATATGACGACTCCCAGTCTGAAGTTTAGTTTGTCTGTGTGTGAGTATTTTGATTCATTGGAGGTTGGTTTAAATAGAGGAACTGGATAATCATTGAGATGGAAGATCAGTGATGGACCTTTCAGAGGCTCTTCAAGTGTGGACTGTGATGCGGTCCATTTATCTCAGGATGGTCAAGTATTCCTCTGCCCGTCACAGAAGGGTGTGGGTGTGTCGAACCCGAGGCGGCCAGATCTAGGATTGTCGTTTCAGAGGAAATTAACCTACTGATGACAGGGGTGAGGCAGGCCTGAGTCATTCTATGCATACCTGACCTCTCCTAGCCCATCTTTGTTTCAGTCAACGTCACCCAGGTAACCTACAAAAACATGCACTCTATACAAATGCTCAAGCAGATTTCAGTATTGTATTTATTTGTGTTTGTTGTTTTTAAGATGTACATGGTAAACAGTTTGGGACGGTCAGATGTAATGGCAGGATGATGACGATGCCTTACTGGCATTAATGACATGAAGTATGAAGCGAATTGGTGAAGGGATGGTTTCATTGCATAGTTCCAGCAGTACACCAGAACTTTAAATGCTAACTTTAGTCAGCAGCACCACGACTGTATAAACTAAAACTTAATATCTTACCAGCATCATTTGCAGTGTCGGCACATTGAATAGGAGGAACACACAGACACGGCCTGCAGCAGTCTGACTGGTATGGCGAGCTTCAGGTTTTACAGGTGTGTTACTTTCTGCTGTGGAATTCATGGAATCCCAGGGCGTGGCTACAAGTGCATTGTGGATAAACTCAACAGGTCAAAGGTTACTAGATCATTCTGTCACTCCGAGGCAGGAGAAGCACACGCATGCTGCTCTTATCAATGCTAACAGGACCCCCAGGCATCCAAAAAGACGTATCACCGGCTGATGCATGTAGTTTAACGTGACCAGTAATGAGACAACTGGCCCAGGGTGTACTGTGACCAAAACAATGACCCTTCCCCTGGGGCTTGGTGCAACCCTTACTATATATTCCATAGAAGAACTAGAATCTCACCATTCTGTAAATACTGAGGAATATAAAGCATAGGAACAAAAACCAGAGGCTCACATTCCCACCAGTAACAGCCAGTTTCTAGAGTAACCTTTGGCAGCATTAGGCAGCATTCGCTTACATACGAACACACAAAATAAAAAAGAGTATGGATGACTATACATAAATGACATGTAAAATATTTTTAAAATGTTGTGTATTCTCCAGAGAGATTAAGGTCACTTAATCCTTCATTATGATTAATGAGCTACAGAAATCCAACAGGCTTTTCAAGACCCTAAAGCATCACTCTGTCAAATCCCTCACAGCATGTCTAATGTCACTTTTCATTACATAAACAGATTAACCAGACTGATTAAGCCTACATTTAAATCTACCTACAAATCTAATACACATTAAATTAAAATCTTCAGAATATCCCTCTGGTGTCTAAACAGGTCAAACCACATGCTCAGCAGAATAACAAAATAATAATAATATAATATTAATAATAATAATAAGTTTCTCCAGACCCAGCTTCTGCTTACTGCTCTAAAAAAGGTGGACATATATGACTACATCCACTTAGCTTTCAGAGTAAAAGAAAGTGATTGTCAGCATGCTAGCTAATAAGTTAGCCATTGTCAGTCCAGGTTTTTTAAAGATCAGAGGTGGAAAGCTGGACTGATCCACAACAGTAACAAGAGGAGTGCGTGGTCCAGGGTTTGTGTTGTAATAGGTGATGCCTTGCACTTCTTCGCTTCTTAACTGAGTCACTGAGATTTGGCGGTTTTGATTCAGCAGTATATGCTCTCATGCACTGGGGCTCTTGGGGTAATGTTGTACAGGTTCCTCCACCTCAATAACCTCCTCTATCAGATCACGGATCGACTTCACACAGTCCAGTGTGCTCTCTCCAGCTGAAGGCACTTCTTCACTGGCCTTGGGACTAGTTGGCGCCTGGGTGTCCGACTGTGCTGCTGGTTCTTCCACTGCTGCAGGCTGATCTGTGCTCTGGCCAGGGTCACTCTCTGCCTCAGCACCAACGGTCCCCTCTGCGCTGCTCTCCTCTGTGTCGACACACTCCTCCACCTCAGCTGATCCGGGGTCAGCAGCGGGTGTGATGGACTCAGCATCTACAGACTCTTCCACCTGCACTTCAGCTGGCTTTGGCTGAGGGTCATCACTGTCACTCATGTCGACAGCGGCCTCCCCATCATCCACAACAAGCTCTACCTCAGTGACCACAGCGGTGTTGCTAGGTTTGACCAGGACTTCATCCACAGACACCTCCACTTGTGCTTCGGCTGGTGGAGGGCCGTTAAAACAATCAACCACTATGCACTGTGGTACCTCCATTTCTAAGTCTAAGTCCACTAGCACAGGGTTGTCACAAGGGGGAGCCGTCTCTGTGTCCACACTCAGTTCCACTTCAGCTGGCAGAGAGTCACTTGCAGGGGTGCCCTCCACAGTGGGGTCAGAGGTCGGGGAAGGTTCACTTTTAGGCATGGCGCTCTCCTCTGTAGCATCTACACTCACCTCCATGGCGGCAGTCTCCTGGAAAACAGACTGACTGCTCTCCTCAGTATCTGCCTTGTTGTTCTCAGCAGTATCAGTGTTCCCATCTTCAGTCACAGGCTCATCTCCAGCAGGGGGATCCACACAGGCCTCAGTCGGAGCAGGGGCGACAGGTGCAGGGCTACCCTCAGAGACCTCTGTTTGGCTGGGGGGCTCTGAGGTGACTGCAACCCCCTCAGACAGCTCAGAGGCAGACTCTGAGCTGACTGAGGCCCCCCCTATGGGAGCCTCAGCATCTGGAGCATGTGTTTCAGTCACTGGGGTGCTCACAGCTGCAGGCACCCCAGGGACGTCGAATGACGTTTGTGTGGCGATGGAGGCAGCTGTGTCTGACTCCACAGCAACCTGGCCTTGGTCAACTGCTGTTTCTGTGGCAACAGGGCTCTGCGGAACTTCAGTGGTGTCCTTGGAGACTGACGCTATGACATCAGCCACAATGGTGGCTGCCACTGTTTCCTCTTCCGTAGTGCTGGGTGTATCCACAGCTGCTGTCTCCATGGAAACAGAAGCATCAGGTTCAGGTGTCACACTCTCTGCCATAGCCGATTCCTCTTTCTCTGCCTTGACAGACTCTACAGTGGGACTGGTGGCCTGATCAGCCTCTACTGCAGCAGCATCGGCTGTATTGGGACTCTCCCCTCCCTCTGCTGGAGGATTTACTGTGACTGCCTGCACAGGTTCTGGTGTCTCCGCTGCATCCTCCTCCTCCTGTTCCTTCTCCTTCTCCTTCTCCTCTGACACGGAGCTGCAGGGCCCATTGGAGCAGGGGCTTCCCTCGATGCCGTTGCCCAGGAGGGGTGAGGTGGGCTGGGACTGGGGCTGGCGGCTCAAGAGGCTGCCTGTCCTGGAGGGGCTGCCCGGGGTGGAGCTGGGAGGGGTGCCGCGGAGCGAGTAGATGCTGGACTGGCTGAAGTGATCCCTGTTCATCTCTGAGATGAGGTTGTACCTCTTCATACTGACTGCCTCCTTCACCACTGAGGAGATGAAGACAGAGGTAGAAAGAGGAGAGAGAGAGAGAGAGCGGGAGAGAGAGAGAGAGAGAGGAGTAAAGGGGAGTGTCAGTCACCGCAGGATCAAATGTATTCCATTATATAATTTATAAAGTGAAATTCAGGCTCCTTCACCGAGCTGATCCGAGAACTGAAACATTAGCCTACTGAACTGATCAGACCAGAACTGATCTGCGGTCAGCTGAGTACCTTTAGAGACCTCCGTCTCCAGGATCTGCAGCAGAATGTCCTCATAGACATTCTCAACAGTGATGAATGGCGCATGATCAGCAAAGATGTACTGTTCAAACTTCGGCAGCTCCTGCCGAGTATAGACCAAACGAATGAGCGTCATCAAGATAATTGGATCATACTTAAAGTTCACCCTTAGATCTCACATTATTGGTTCATTTCAATGAGAGAAGTAAAGCATAGGTATCTGCTTTGCATTTCAGTGTGTCTGTAAAATTGAGGCCATTTGTACAAGGTGTTTATTTATGTAAATATCCATGTGCAGTGTTGTGTGTACAGATGTGTGTTTGTTTGAGTTTATATAGAAGTGTGTGTGTTGATGATGACATACATCTTTGACAGTGGGGGCCATGCTCCTCCTCATGCTGGGGAGGGTGATGTCTATCAGAGCCGAGTGGAAGATCCTTTTCCTCACTGTACTGCTGTCATAGTCATATTGCTGCAAAGATCACAAATGCACATTCACAGATAAGAAGGTTCACATACAAATACAAGTGTGTGTGTGTGTCCATCTGTCCGTTCGTCTGTCTGTGTTTGTCGGCTTCTCACCTTTAAAACTCTGTGCTTGGCTCTCTCCATCGCCAGTGCCCAGTTCTCAGGGTTGTCTTCTAAAGCCTTCAGTAACAGCAGCTCAAAAGTGTAGGCCATGTTTTCCATCAGCTAGAAAATGGGCACACATATATTACAGATATAACAGATCAACATGTTTTGTGAAGTGTGCATTAGCGTGGACAGGAAGACAGTATATTATTACTTCAACAGTGGTCAGATCTATTTGGTTGCTGTGAGTCCGACTATATATGTGTATACTGTATGTTGATATATATGTGTGTATGTGTGTGAGTATATGTGTGTGAGTGTGAGTGTGTGTGTGTGTGTGTACCTGCTGCAGGTCGATCTGTGTGCTGTGGACCAGGCCTTGGCTGTTGGTGTAGTTGAATCTCTCCTGCAGGTCCTTCAGCTGGTCCTGCAGGCTGCTCACCATCTGGTAGCACGTCTGTAGGTTAGTCTTACTCATCTCAGCCAAAGCCTGCAGGGGAGACCAGCCACACATGCACAGACCACACGTACACAACCGGGTTAGTCATCAGGCAACTACACAGAACCTATTCCAAACAGAACGTTGTATTATGCCACCAACATGGATCTACATGTTATCACACATCAAGTCCAAACGAGGTTCTGTGGATAAACGGTCTGATTGAATCCAAGCCATGAGAGGTACAACTGTGCTCCAAAGCTGCTTGTGTATGTTGCAGAGGAAACCAACATCTACACAATCAGGTGATGCCTTGGATAGATAGCTCATCCATCTTGACATTCACACACTGACCCCGCTGTCAGTGGCACACATCGCTAGCGTTCAACCACTACCTGCAGCCCTCACCGTCTTAAGCTCATCCTTGGCGACGCCCTCCTGAAACTCCTGGCACAGCTGATCCATCTTGGTGGCACCCAGGAGTCGAGCCTCCTCGAAGCCTGAGCTGACCGGCCCCATCAGCTCCTCCAGTACGGAGGCCAGGAACGGCTGCACGTGCTCAGAGCAGTGGCTCTCGGCTGGAGCCGTTACCATGGCTACGACACGACAAAGACAATGGTGAGATTGTGTATATTATGTGTTATTTATGTCTTTGTGTGCACATGAGTGTGTGTGTGTGTGTGAGAGCTTGCTCTAGGGATACTTTGGATTTGGTGAGCTGGTGTGTGTGTGTGTGTGTGTGTGTGTGTGTGTGTGTGTGTGTGTGTGTGTGTGCGTGCGTGCGTGCGTGCGTGCGTGCGTGTGTGTAAGAGAGAGAGAGACAGAGAGAGTGTGTGTGTATACCTGTGAGTTTTTTCTCTAGGAATGCTTTGGAGCTGGTGATCTGGTCCATGTCTGTGCGCAGTAGCACCTCCTGTTGGCTGACGCTGGTCCTGCATTCCTCCTTCATAGTGTTCAGGCCCTCCAAGAGACGCGCCTGAATCAGAATATAGGCAGCCTCCACCGTCTGAAAAGCACACAGACACACCCAGCAATCACATCACAGGAACCAGGTAGCACTGGTCTCTCTGTGATTTTAATTCAGCAACAAAACAGAAAATGTATTCAGTAGTCTGACTGCAAGTCAACTACACTACTTTTTCATAGACCTGAAAACGGTCCAGGACTTTGACTTAAATAATTTAATATTCTGCTAAAGCTTACGGGGAACTTGGAACACCCACTGGATGTTACCATACTCTAAACATTTCGATTGGAATGGATTATTGGTGTAAGCTGCAACCGGAATAGTTCCCCTACAGGTGGAGCTCAAAAGTCAGTGGGAATTCAACACAGGTCCTCAAAGGAGACTATTGTTCTGTACTGTCCCAGCAGATCGTTTTGCTATCAGGGATGAACTGTGTGTTGTTGATATTGCTGTTTATTGTTTGTTAATGAGCAGATCAGGCAACACTCACAGCAAACCACACCCTCTTCCTCTCTGTCTTCTTAGCCTTCAGCTTGGGCAGAATCTCTTTTTCCAGAGATGGAAGTAACTCCGCCATCAATACATTAGCCAGAACCTACACACACACATAAGATATGACAACATATATGTTCAAATGCAGACACAATATTGCATAGATACACATTATAAGGCTAAAGCAAGGTGTATACCAATAATTTTCCCACAATTGCTTTCTGCCACTGAATCACAGCTTGCATGCAGGAACACATCCACACACCACCACTGGTGCACAATCATACACTTACCCTATCAAGCCTTACACACATACACACACACACACACACACACACATCTCTCGTTCTCTCTTTCTCTCTCTCTCTCACACACACACACACGCACGCACGCACACACAGCCAGGTGAAACCATTCACTGAAACTCCCGAAGACATATTTAACATTCCATACAGCATTGTGTTGTGACATCTATTAGTACTGTACTTGACTGTTTTCAAGTGGAAAGCATGTGTATGTGCTAGGAAGCAGTGGTGCAGGGCGAGCTAGCAATGTTGTTTTGATTAGCATATTGAAGGCAGTAGCGAACTTGAAGCGGAATTGGCTGAAGCGAAATGTTATAACGTGAAAGTAAATTGGAATAACATCGAATTCAAAAAAAGAAAGTAATGTTTAACGCAAATATGGAGCTGGAACTAGAGCTGGTGCAACACAGCCATACTGCAGGGAACTGATTCTGATCTATATTTACAATATAATTCAAGTTCTACTGACTGTCTCAACTGCTTTGGCGGAAAGGGGATTCATGAGGCGTTTAAAGACGTAGCTAAGTAACAGTATGACATATATATATATATATACACACACCCACACACACACACACACACACACACACAAGCACACACAAACAGGAATCTTACACACCCACACCCCACAATCTTACACACCCACATATATATATATATGTATATGAGGCATTGGCTCTAATAACAGGATTGGCTCTGAAATAGAAGACGTGTTTATAAAAAACATACGGCTGGGTTTATTAACCCAAAACTGCAAAGTGAGAGCCAAATCGTGTTTTGGCTGGAGCCTTTAAAATACCATAAAGTAGGCTAAGTTATATAATGAGATCAACCGATTTATTTTCAAGCGTGGCTTGTTTCGCTGTGCAAGTCTTTGTCACACTGTCCAATGCTCCAGGCGCTCTCATTCACTTCTGTTTTATGTCAATAGATGGTTTCTCTATGTTTACTGAAAATAAGCTGCTGCCACTGAGGGTGTGAGTGGAACACTCTATGGTGGCACAACTTTCTTGAGCGTGCGTTACATGAATCCTGCGGGCCCCCCTGCAGGGAAGGATGCAAGAGCTCAAAGCAGGAGTCCTTTGCATTATGGAGTTCCATTTAAATTATGTATGTGAGAGAGTGTGCTTGCGCTTGTGATATGAATGTTGCACTTATGCACCATTCTGTTCAGTAGTGGTGTGTGGGTGTGTAAGATTCCTGTTTGTGTGTGCTTGTGTGTGTGTGTGTGTGTGTGTGTGTGTGTGTGGGTGTGTTGTACATAAGGACAATGGCCGGCCTGTGAGACACTAGGAGGGGGTGTATCCTGACTGAAAGTTGGATTTCCTGGTTAAAGAGCTTTTAACAACACAACTCTGAAACAACACACCAATGCAAACACACACGTTTTTAAGTACCCTTAAGTACCCTTCCTATCTACACCTCCTAGCCCCAACCTTTGATATAAACTTAAAGTAAACAAGGACGGAATGCAACGTGGATGAAATAATCCATGAGAAATGAGATGCTCTGAAAGCCATGAGTCACGTATTGAGCACAGCGGTGCGGAAAGGCCACTCAGAGTGGCGTGGAATTTAAAACTTATCAACTGTTTATTTTTGGAATTTTCCACTTCATATTTTGGGCCCACGGATAACTGAAACAGTGGTTACCCAATCAGCGGATTCGGGGTTTTCAGTATTTCACGCACTCACCTTCACATCACATGCTCCACTGCTCATATACAATAGAGCCAGCATACTGTCATCACACACAGAGATAAACAACCATCCAGTCAGTGAGTGATGGAGGAAGAGGCTGCACACACGCTATTGCTGAACTGCAAGGCCATTGTGCTAACGACTCAGAGGGTCAAGGCTCTGCAAGGTCCTGTACTAATGACTGACGGCAGACTGTATGTCCTCCTTGATCTTATACTGTATACAGATGTTGCCATTGTAAAACGCTTATTGCTGCAAGATGTGATTTGGTTTGTGTTATTTCAGACATTTGAAACTATGGCAGAGCCAGTGCTGATGCCAATTGAGAATGGAGACAGGGTGGTGAGCCGAGCGCCGACTCACCCGTACATCACTGCCGATCAGCATGTCCCAAGATTCATAGTAGCCCTTCTTCTGCCTGTGCAGCTTCAGTGCCCTGAGGAAGGCCTTCACCTCCACTGTGCCCTTCTTCAGGAAGTCTGTGGGGGGATTAGAGGTAAGCTCATGGAGGTTTGAGCATCTCTGTGTCTGAAAAATGTGCTACTGTATATGTAAGTATACAGACAGCATGTGTGTGCACGTCATGCATGTACTGTATTCATGTTTATTTAAGTATGCATGTGTAAATGCTGGTTTACATGTCTGTAACAGTACATTACAACACTGACAGTGTGTAACAGTGTCACTTTGTTTGTATAGATGTGTTTAGATGCTAAAGTGCTCATTCCATGTGGGTGGGGGTGTTAATGTTTTTGAAGCTTTTTGTGTGTGTGAGTGTGTGTGTTTGTGTTTGTGTGTGTGTGTATGTATGTGTACCCTGGTTCTGGTGACGTATGCAGTCGTTGATGATAGCGAGGAAGCCTATCTGCCTGGCCTCCTGTTTGAAGCAGAAGTAGGAGTCCCTCCTGTAAGGCAGACGCAGGTACGCAGGGAACTGGCCTGGCATCCCTATCACTGGAGGAGTAAATTCTTCCTTCACATCTACACACACACGCACGCACACACACACACACACACACAGACACACACACACACACACACACACACACACACACACACACACACACACACACACACACACACACACACACACACACACACACACACACACACACACAAACTCAGTTATGCTCAGTCACAGCTTTGTGTGTAAAGCCTACATTTATTCATGACACGTACTGAACATCGGTGAAGGTGAAGGTCTACCCTGAGTGACTCACATAGTGACAAATGGTTGGTCACACACACACACACACACACACAAGGATACTGTGTCAAAGAGAGTTTTCATGTGGACTTGCAAATGGAAACAAGCGTATGAGTATATGTCTAGGTTGTGTGTGTGTGCGGGGGGAGGTGTGTGTGTCTCTCTCTGCCTCTACCTATGTGGTATGCCATCTCTCATACAAAACACATAATACACACACACACACAGACACACAGACACACACACACACACACACACACACACACACACATACACACACACACTACAGCAGTGCTTACTGTTGGTGTCAGGGAAGCACTGGTCCACCAGCGCCATGTATTTCTCCTCTGTCGTCAACACAACTCCCCCCGTGGGAAGCAGCTTTTGCAGGGCCAAACCGCCCTTAACGAAGCTCTGTATGAAACACAACAAGCATTACACACTCAGGCAAATCCGATTTCTGTCTGTATGCTCATAGGCATCAAAACAGGAGTTACAGTATTGACAATATCATGACACTACCTTACTGGATCACTTTATACTATCCACTGGGTACTGTCTTTATGACATTTTCTTTTCAGTAATCATTTCTAATGTTGATCAATAATTAATAATCATTAATATGTACTTTAAAGGTACCTAAATGATGCCGTCGCCAAAATGATTGCTTTGGAAAAAAAGGCCTGCTAAATACTTACACTATAAACCTAAACTATGAATTCTGTTTGTGTTCATGACTGTGAGACTGTGGGAGCCAGGTGCATCTATGAGTATAAGTTTCTCATGACCAGTACCTCGTAGCTTTCATGGCACTCCAGGCTGTAATTGGCCCGCACCACCACGTAGCGCTCGCGCCATTTCCTGCTGTCATCAAAGTGCAGCACGTGCTCCTCGTACAGCACCACCCCGTCCTTCAGAGGCTCCTGGGTAATCAGACCAGAGCAATACATCTCAGATGCATATCAGAGTAACCTATCAGGACTTGATAGTATCTAGTTTGTATGCAAATACAGCACACAGTGCTCACACTCACTCAAAGACTCACTCAGACTCACACAGAGCTTCCCTTCAATCAATAAATAAGTCATACACACACACACACACAAACACACACACACACACACACACACACACACACACACACAATCTATACCCTTTGTTTGAGCAGCTGTGTCCTGTGCTCCTCCTGTTGGTCCATCTCAGCCCGTAGCTGGCAGCCATACTCCACTGAGTACTGCTGCTTATAGAGCGCACTGAAGGCATCGAGCTCCTCCTGTGTCCGACCTGCACCAACAAAACACATTACACTCATCAACAACACAGCACAAAAACATATCATACATATTACAACAAGAAAACTCATTACATACATAACACAACACAACACAATGCATTACAATCATCATCTACAGCACAGCACACATATTATAAGGACAACACAACACACTACACACAATACAGCAAATTCCACTGAGTACTTCCGTTTAGAGTATACTTAAGGCATGACGTATTACATTACTCTTAAGCCCCACACACAACATAGTGCACATACATACATAAATCCACTCGTCACCTCATAACTCAACACATTACAAGAACACAAAAGAACGCATTCCACTGAACCATCTAGGACCTACCTAGATTCTAGGTAATGCCCACAGGGCAGCTTACATACAGCCAACTCTTCCAGAAAACACAAAATCATAAAAATGTAGTATCTCTTTCTCTCTCTCTCTCTCTCTCTCTTTCTCTAGTCTCTCTCTCTCTATCACCATCAGGTGTCAAATGTGGTACATTCAGTGTTCCAGTCTCAGAGCACCCCTCCTTCAAAAAAAAAAAATCAAACTCACAACCAGTGAGTTCTACACCTTCTGCTGCTTTCACTTCTTGTCTGTAGTCTACCCCAACCCTGTGTACAATAACTCTGAATCTTCATCACAACCATGAATGCTGTGCTGATCTGCGAGTTTGTTATTACACTGCTATATAATAGTTGAACTATCATTATCACCAGTAATAGTGGTAGTGATGGGAGCGGCAGCAACGTGACGTTGAACTAGTTCATGTTACAGTGTGTATCCCTACCCATCAGCTCCATCAGTGCTGCGTATTGTGTTTGTTTGCTTAGGCAGCTGTAGTGGTACACTATGCTACATCAGCTCTTTCTGAGGACCCGATTTAATCTGTGACTGGGAAGAGAGAAGAAGCAGTCACCCTGTGTACATTCATAAGGAAGAGATGAGGGGTGAAGGGTAGGAGAGCAGGAGAAATGAGAGCAGGTTAGAGAGAGCGAGAGAAAGAGAGATGAATAGGCATGTCCTACTTGGCTCACTTCCTGGTGTTAAGTGTGAGATGGTGGAAATTTGAACTTGTTTTCCCTAAAAACAAAGAGCAGCTTGGAGTTTTCCACTGACTATGCAGAGAGTCAGAGAAAGAGGGAGAGAACAAGCGACAGAGAGGGAGAGAGAAAGAGTGGGAGTTTACTTTCAACGGCCGTACAGGGAGACATATTAGGTTCACACTTCTCTGCAAACACATTCCATTTCTCCGTCATCCCTTTTTCTGTTAAGGTATATTTGCTTCTCTACAACACACAACTCCCCTCTCTCCTTCTCGTCTTTCCTCTGCTGGCTCGAAGTGGCATTCATGGAAACAGAGGGAAGAGGGAGGAAAGGACAGAAGGGTGGATCAGGTAACAAACAAGTGCAAAAGTGAACCACCCATTGGGGACAGAGACAATCAAGCACATATCATAGAGTAGGATGGTTGTCCTATAGTGTCCATGTAGTGTCCTGTAGGCCTCTTAGGCTAACGCTTAAACAGGAAGGAACATAGGACTGTAAATGAACTAGGACTATGTTGCATATGCATATGGTCACTGCCATACGCAAGTCATTTGCTATGACTGTGTACTCCTATGTGTTCTGAAAGATCTTAAATGTTCAATGTTCTTCAACTATTAGAGGACTGGTCCGAGCCAGTAGAGTTGCAAAATAGTTTCACAGGTCATCAGTTCGAGAAAGGAAATGACATCAGTGCCCCACTTCCTGTTTGAGGAGGAAGTGACTAATTACATGGTAAGTGCAACAGAAGTCCAGTGGAGTATCCTAACATATGGTCTTGATCTCACACACAAACACCAAAACACACACACACACACACACACACACACACACACACACACACACACACACACACACACACACACACACACACACACACACATGCTCACACACGCTCACACGCTCACTTCACTTTATGGCATTTGAATTTGCCAACAGAAAAACTCTTTTCCCACCAGAACAACTGTCTTCCTACACACACATCTATCATACATCCACTACAAACCAGATGTTTGGAGGAACACGGATTACAAAACTTTCCTCACAGCTGTAATTCAGAACAGGAATTTTCCCTAAGAGACAGAGATTGGGGTCAAATCCATTATGGTCCACATATGGAGAAGGGGGGATAGATTCTGTGACTCTGCATAACAATTACCTCATTTGAAAGGTATTGTTTTTTCCGCCATCGCCAAATGCTGAACAAATCAGAGGATCGAGCATCCTGTTTATGGCCATTTCCAGAGTTGCCTTTCAGCTCCCATTAGATTTGTGTTCGCCATGAACGCAAGCACAGCACAGCCAAGAGCTGTAAACTGGAGTAAGTAAGGATTTTATATTACCACATGGCCAAGCTTTATATTTTCCTGGGGCATTCATAGGGATCCATTCAATGGTCTGCAGATGACTCACCACAGAATCATATTACACTCAGCATCCTTCTAAAGCCACAGCTTTTGTGTTTCCTGATGGATGACACATAAGGAATGGCCATGTTTCATTCATGTAGAATGTAGCAAGCACTCATCTGAGAGGAATGACCCAACACGATTATGCCCTCAATTTCCTCAATCATACATTTTCAACTCAATAAATTCAATTCAATTCAATTCAAATAACTTTATGCACTAATTCATCTCATTAGTTCATTACTCTCAAGACCAGTCACCTGTTTCTGTTACATGCTTGGTGTGTTACAAACTGAATTGGCTTCTCAAGGTACATCGGAGTAAGGTCCAGATGAAAGATTCCATATTACACTAAGTCCTAAGTCCTCTAAAAAATCAGTTACATGACAGCAAGGTCCATAAAGCTATATCACACTGAATCTGCCAGGCAAAGACTTACAATAGCCTGAAGCGTTCAGCTTAGTTATACTTATACCTTATACAGCTGGATAAGGAGTGTGTGTGTGTGTGTGTGTGTGTGTGTGTGTGTGTGTGTGTGTGTGTGTGTGTGTGTGTGTGTGTGTGTGTCTGAGTGTGTGTGTGTGTGTGTGTGTGTGTGTGTGTGTGTGTGTGTGTGTGTGTGTGTGTGTCTGAGTGTGTGTCTTAGTGTGTGTGTGTGTGTGTGTGTGTGTGTGTGTGTGTGTGTGTGTGTGTGTGTGTGTGTGTGTGTGTGTGTGTGTGTGTGTGTGTGCCATGCAGAGTGAGATCAGGTTATTTATGCCTGGGATGTTTAAAACATACAGACCTGAAGTGAACAGGTGGCCCATATTGTCCACTTGTACCCACTGATGTGTACTAATGACCACACACTACACTCTCTGAACTTCAAAAACAATGTCTTAAAGCCACGTGACTCTCTTTGTACATAGTGCACAATCAGTCCCAGGACTGAAGCTGAACCTCTTAGTACGTATGTTAGATATTTGTGGGCGATCGGCCTGCTTTGACTTCTGCCTTAGGTTTACATGCACCTCAGGTAAGGGCAGGCACCAAAATCACATTCACCTGTGAGCCGCAGTATGTGTGTGTGTGAGAGAGAAAGAAAGACAGAAAAGAAAGAACAGAGAGACTTGCCCAGGATGGAATGCCTCCTCTGAAAGCTGGAATGTCTCACACCTTCACCTGAGTTTTCTGAAGCTGGGACAACTACAACCACCGAAACCATCTCTGCTAACCAACCCAAAACAGACAAACGCCTCCTATCCACATCAATACAATATCAGTGACCTGTGGACAACCACAGCTTAGTGCACACCTCTCTTTGCATTTGGAGCCCAAAGCAGGGTGTTTCTCACTGTAAGCATTAACACAAACATGTTGTATTACACCTCAGCCCCACTTGGACACTACTGAATGATAATGTACTGTTGCCAAACAGTGACGAGCAATGTGACTCTGCAACCGCAACGAGACTCTGAAATGACATGCATCATTCAACAGTGTGTTACCAAAATAGTGTGCTTGGGGAAACACCAGCAGCTCCTTCATACTATCTGTCGCTGCACTACTCATTATCTCCCTCTATGTCTTTATCTATCACTCTCTCTGATTCCCCTGCTGCTCTGAATTCTTACTTGAGATATCAGAAATAGATAACGTTGGTAATATGTATGACATTGCGTGTGTGTTTGCCGTTGCTAAGCACTCAGCGTACATTTCAGACATTTTTACAAGGAGGTTGTGAATCGGTCTGACCTGCAGAACCAGTTCTGTATGGCACACACATTCTCTCTCCCTCCCGGTCTTTGTCTCTCTCTCTCTCTCTCTCTCTCTCTCTCTCTCTCACTCTCTCACAAAGAGAGAAAGGGAGAGGGAGAGAAAGAGAGACAAAATGTGAGAGGCAGAACACGTACATATAATTTTAATTAGGCCTACTGAAATACTGAATAATTTACATAAGTGCAAAATGTTTGCGTAAATCTTCCAGCTATAAAAAAGCTGGGAAGTTTCCAACATGTCTCCATTATTAAACTTTAACACCACTTTTACTCCATGTAGCTTTATTACGATGTTGCACAATTTATTGAAAGTCTTTTTCACCCAGCTCAGGTTTGCAGTGGGAAAAACAAATGCTTAGGACCTGTCCTAACATCAATGGAGGTTAGAGCTTGGATGAAAATAATTACAGGGAATGCCTGAGGGGAGTGGGGGATGCCAACTAAAGCCCCGTTTCCTGTTTATACCGATACAAGCAAAAGCCCAAACAATCGGCTAATTCAAACTGCTCTAACACAATTCATTCACACCACATCTGGGTGGAAGTGTTGTGTGCCCCCCCCCCCAATCTCTCTTTCCCCCCCCACACACACACAAGCAGCAGGTGCTTATTCTATCGTTGTTTAGCGGGCTCCATGTCCGCTTGGCATCCCCAGGTCCGAGACGGCTCTGGTCCTCATTAGACCTGCTGACTCACGGATCCTCACTGACAGCACACTCTAAGCCCTAATCATCACCCATCATCTCATCAGCTCCATTCTCACACTGACACTCTAAGAGTGTGTACACTTGACATCAACCACATAACTATATTCTTTACATTCCAAGACATGCGGTTTTGCCCATTTTGAAAACAGACAGTTAAAGGACTGTGTTGGCGTCTTTCTGTTACCTCAGTAGTGTGTAACTATTCACTAAATAAGAATCTCAGAAATTCTGAGACTTTCAGCCATGTCAGAAACCATAACTCTGAGACATACCTAGAACAAGCATGCAAAAGATATAACAGTTAAAATCACTTTTCATATTAACACTTCCAACACCAAGGCCTTTTTTTTACTCTGTTAGGTAGTCTGCCATGCCTGATATTTTTGTATATGTCACCTAACTAAAAACCATGAGGCAAAAGTGGTATTTATGATTATAGAGAGTAAAAGGAATGTAGTAAAAAAAAGTTTTTTATTAGAATTAAATCTAAAGACACTAACACTAAATCTAGTTTTTGGAATGTCTTTGTGGGCCTCTCTACCCCCTACAGGTTTTCTTGACACATCATGACCCAATAGTGATCACTGAATTACCAGCCCCTCATATGAATAGCTGTCATTTGCTAATGGGCGGGTCGAAACCTCACTCAGAGCCTGAAATGTGCAAGGGATTAGTTATACTCTCCTTACAAAGTGATTATTTATATTTTAGTTTCAAACTGTACATATTTTAAAAGTAAAGGGTTCAGGGTTGCTGTGGGTGTTAGTTTTATGTTTGTAGGACAAAAACTTGCAGAGATTTTAAAATCTATTAATCAAAATACCACTTAGGGGCAGCTTGGGGCTGGAAGAGTTAATGGACATTCCAACAAAAGTTGGTTTACTTCGCTTCCACAGAAAAACTGAATCAGATACAATACTTATACTACAGAAAAAGCTCTCTCATTTATCTGTTTTGCACAGGTCTGAAATTTCACATTCAAAATGACCCTCTTAAATTAACAAATAAACAAGTGGGGGCTAGCACAGATCAACTAGATGAAATTGCAATAGTGATTATGACTGTGTGTGTGTGTGTGTGGGTGGGTGTGTGCATGCATGAGCAGGTGTGAGGGTGTGAGATATAATGACCTGTCTCTTTACACCACGCTGCTAAAAGAGGATTCTGGGCTGTTTTTGGAAATAGGAATAGGATTGGTGTGGAGAATGACCTGCAGTCCATCAACCTCTGGCAGTAAGGTGTCTCAATAACTCCATGGCTGATGCTCATTTTTTTTTACTATTCATAGCAAGTGGCTTCAAGCTGGGACAGTTTGACCATCCATCATCCCAGTGACAAGATATGACCCATTACCTCACTCCCACGGCATGTGTGCATTACAAAGCCAGAGGTCATATGACCAGCTAGCATCACTAGACTCCACAAAACTATATAATTTAATAAAAACTGAATAATTGGCCAAAATTGGTCACTGGTCAATATCAAATGTATCCACAGTATCCTGGTCTCTGGCTCAATTTCAGCTTACAATTTGTAAAATTGTTGAACTAATAGCTAAGACTCTGTCTTACAACCAAAAAATTAATGAGAACTAAAGTTTCATGAAAACCATGAAAAAATGTTACGTTCTGGCAAACATGTTATTTCAGTGACATGTTACATTAACACAAGCTACAGTAAAATCCAAACCCATGGGGTTGTGCCTCTGTCTGCATCTGACTACATTTTACTGTCACAAACCAGATGCCAAAGTATCTCTGTGTGGAACTGTGCGTACAGTATCTCCCTCCCATTAAGACAGGTAGTCCAAGCACTTTTGTAGGCATTTGAATGCTTGCGTAATGACTTCATCTGCATTTGATTGCACCTTGTTGTGTCTTTGTTGTGGTCAGTTTCATTGTTTGTGTTCTTACATCTGCATAAAGCCTAAAGCGCAGAAACTTAGTGAATTCTGGTATTGAATCATCCTTCAGGTTTCAGTTAACATTTCAGTTGGTTTGTTATGTACAGCCCTGATGATATTGTGTCTGTTGTAAATACCCCTTTGTCAAATAGTTGTTTACTTGCAAACAGACCTTGTGAACAGCATTGTTTTCCAGCATTTGAACTTACATAATGTGCTGTTGTTTTTGATTTGTCATTGTTTGGCAAAACCCTGTGGGAAGGAGCTCTGTGGCTTGCAACAGCTTTAGGAGAGGAGAAGAAAACCTCCATGGCTGCAGTTTGTTTCACTGGCTACACGATGACCTCACAATTCCACAGAACTGATTAAATCGCTGTGTCCCACTTCCTCAGGATCTCCTTTCATCTGCCAAGAAGATGTGTCAACATACCGAAATCATTGCTTTGCCACAGACAAATGGACACACTTTCTCTCTCTCTCTCTCTCTCTCTCGCTCTCTCTCTCTCTCTCCAGCCTCCAATTAGAATGGAAATGTGGGAAGTGATTTGCTCTCCCCTCTTCGCAGGTGCCAGTGAACATTTGCAAAACAAAAATCATAGGTGGCCATTTTCTCTAGTGAGTCAACAAGTAACATGATATTTCAGGCATCCAACATGGTTTTTTTTCAGAACCATCTCTTGTATTCTGGCTGGTCGCCAAGGAAGAGAGAAGATGGTCACAAAACCAACAGCCAACTGCCCTTGAACAAAAAATATTGTCTGTCTCTATAACAGCCAACCCCAGTCCTCACTGCTGCCAGCACAAATACATAGACACAATGAAAGAGAAGAATCTCCCACTCCCCGGGCACTCCACCCCTCCATTGCACAATGGTGTGAGGAGAGTGAAAACTGGTTGTGGCGCTTGACTACGGGAGTCTCCCTTTTCAGCTGTGTGACCTGGCTAACAGGAGGGACCTGATCTGATCCGGTCCTCACATCTGATAGGGAAGGAAAGGGAGAGGGAGGAAGAGATTGAGAGACAGAGAGACAGATAGAGACAGAGAGGGGGTGGAGGATGGTCCAGTAATTCCCTACTATCGTGTCCTTCACATCTTTATAAGTAGGACAACTTTGGAACTAACTACTAAAGTTGCCATTCCCAATGTTACTGTGCGAGCTGAATAGCCAAACCTGCTTAGCTTAGCCATTTGAGGCAATGAGACATTAATGTCTTCGATCTGGTGACACAACTCAATACAACCATGTGGCTTGCCAGAGCTTCAGAAACCAGTTGTGCCAGGGAGAACCTGCCGGTATGAGCACATACACACTCGATGCTTGCAGCTTTCTGCCCGTCTTTGGCTAAGCATGTTGGAAAGGCACAACAAAACAATAACCTTACAGAGCATAACCTACTATAAGATGTTAAGAAAATCTGAAACTTCTCTTTAGGGATAAAGTACTCTATTTAAAATGATCCATACCATCCACAACAACAATATCCTCACGCTGAGGAATATGAACTGTAGATGACAAAAAAATATTATATTGGTATATTCTTATTAGAATATCCTGAGGCCATCCAGTTTTGATTAATATGCCAATATCCCTGGAATTTCATATAAGCTTAAGCCTTGGACCATAAGCAAATGTATTAACCATGATATAAAAACTGAGGAGTCTGAGACCAACGACCTCATATTTCACTTGGTCATGTTTGAAAATGGATATAGTAGACTACTTAATTAGATGCCTTTGGCTACTCATATTTGATATTGCTGTATTAGGTAATAAGAGAATAGTCTGCCAACTAAGAATATGAAAATCCTCAAGCAGATATAGTATCATAAGAACGGAGAGAAAGAAGTATGCGGAGTCGTCTGGGATGATAAGTCCGACCGACATCAGCCTGTCTGTGAAAGCTCTCTGTTCTGATGCGGAAACGAAAAGCCATAACGATGAGCAACAAGTAGCGTACGACCTCGGGGGCATACAAATTACCCCTATCTCCGAAAATGACCATTCACTGGCGATTTTTGAGAATAAATCTCCTCGTCTTACCTTTGATAAAATTTGATTTGCTCTCATCCAGCAGACTGGACGTGGAGATCCCCATGCCGCGCTGGTGTGCAGTAAGCTGTGGGCAGGTAGGTCGCGCTCGTCAGGTGTGGCTCCTGTCTCATCGAGCTCCGTGGCTTACACTGGAAGAGACCACCCGCGGGCGTGGTGCTACGGAATCGGCAGCTGGACGCGCCGGGAACCCAGCCTCTGCCTCCTCCCACATCAGCCAAGGAGACAGCACCGTCAAATGTTTGTTTTGGGCTTCCTTTTTCACCGGGCGACAGAGTAAAGAGATCTGTGATTTTGTGACTAGTGCTTGTGACCCAATGTGTGTTTAGGTAGGGTAGCCTACCTGCGGATTTTCTCTGCTGGAATAAAGCGCTGTAAAGTTTTTTTTTAATGGACAGGACTATTTGAATGGTCATGCTTTGTTTACTTTTCCACTCTCCCCTGACAGGATATACTTCCCCCATGCGCTGTGTCCCTTTCCACACCCCACCAGACAGCGCTGGCTTCATAACTAAGGAATGTGGTCATACCCTCAAATCTTCCTGTGTAGGTTACACTAGACATTGTGCATAACAAGATCGGTTATGATGCTACACTTCCCTTTTAGTGTACTGTCGTGTCCAACAGGCTAAGGGCTTAATAAAGCATTTGACTGATTTAATAAAAAATAGGAAATTCAATGGAATCACTAATGCTAAGCTAAAAACTTTAGTAGAGAACACTCAAAAAACACAATATTCATTATGTGTTCCGTTTGAAGAGATCAGAGACTTCTTTGATATTTTCTCTGGCAGTCACATATTTTGTATGTTTCGTATACTTTGTCAAACGTTAAGACTAAAGTCTGGCCACTACAATCAGTGGAAGTCTGAATACGAGTGGAATCTTTGTGATGGTAGCCATAATGGCAGCCAAGCATAAAAAGCCATACTGTGCAAAGTCTGGCAAGTGTCATGACATAACAACCATCTGTGGAAATGCCACTGGAATGGGTACTGGCTGCTCTCATCTGTTGAAGTCAATGGCACAAAATAATGGGAACACTGGAATCTCCTCCGGTGCACAGACTGAGCATGCTGGAGCCAACTGGCTGCTTGGGGGTTGGGGTGCTTTATAGTATGGTAACAGAGGCAGGGAAGTTATAAAATAAGCTTTGATAATAGCTTTGTTGGCTTTATACTCTGCTATTGGTCACTGTATTACTTTTAACATAATGAACTGCAATCTGGCTGTGTCATGGTAAAGGCATGAAACCATAATTGAAGCTTAAAATTCAGACACCGGACAGAACAGAAATTTGTTCTACAAGGGTGGGACATTTTAGTGGTGGGTGGGTTTTCCAGACAGGTCCTGACATGTCATCCATTTGTAGAAATGGAGCCATGAAGATAACAAAAGAAAGAGGAAGAAAGAGAGGAGGTGGATATACAGATGCGGTATGTGAGGCTTTCAGTCTAATTTTATCACAATAAGAGGCAGACTTAAGCAGAAATTGTATGTTTATTATGTTTCAAGTTAAAGTCTTTTCCAATAAAGTAAGAAACTCTCCCAGAGAAAATGTAATGCCTACAAACACACTGAAGTTAAATGTGACTAATCTTAATAAATCTGATAAATAATGATGTACTGACTGAATTCAAAGATTAAAATAGAAATGTGCATCAGTAGTGGACTTTGTCTCTATGTAGGGCTCAGGTTCTTTCAGACAGATACAGCACAGGCATCATAGCATAAAAGCCTCTCCATGAGGATCCATGCTCAGTGCAATCTTACAGAAACTAAGAGAGAGCTCTCTCTCTCTCTCTCTCTTTTCACTTTCTGGTTGCTGTTTTTGTGACTGTGAAACAAGCTTATTTAAAGCAAAAGATGGCTGAAGCATTGAAAAAATGTATCTCTATGCAGGGATCATATTCACAAGCATAAGCCGATGTAAAAAAAAAAGAAATTAAAACAAGAAATACAACTCCCAGCATTCCATGTGGAACTGGGAAGTGAACTCAGTGCAGTCAGAACCCTTCCACCTGCAGAAGAGCTGGATTCAGATGATGTTGAGTGGTAGGGGTGTGTTGAGTGGTCTTTGGCTCTGGATTTTAAATGCGGGATTCAGTTCACCACTCTGCCAACCTCCTCTGTGGCTACAGGTATGCTGTGCCCACCAGACTGTGTGTTGCTGTAGGTGGGGACACTGTATTTGGTCAGGACTGCCTTGAACTGCTCCAGAGTGGCATCGGTGCGCACACCTGTGGGGTCAAAGTGAGTGCGGCTGACCCTGAAGCCGGCTTCCGTTAGGTACAGCAGGAACTTATTCAGCCTGGAGAAAAGGTGAGAAATACACATACACACACACACACACAATTTCGTAAGCAAAGGTCAATTTAAATCCAAACTCATGTAATGCATTTTTTTCAATCTCCGACTCTTCTTCCACTTCTGTAATTTTCTGCATAATAATTAGCAACCAATAAGCAAATTGATCGTTAGCACGTATTTTACTCCAATAACATTAGGTATTCAAAATAAATGTACAACAGAGTTTGGGCCTGAGTGACTAGATTAGACTAGTCAGTCATACTTGGGCATGTTCATGCCACGGATACACACTACAGGTGAGGAGAGGGGAAAGATGAAAGGGAGTCAGTCATACTTGGGCATGTTCATGCCACGGATGCTGTGCCTGTGGATGCTGTAGTAAAAGGGAGGGTGATCCAGAGACGCCTCCGTTTTCAGCTTCTTCATCACACTCCCAGAATCCTCTCCTGGCTTCCTCTTCCCTGAGTGACAGATCAAAAAGTAAACGGCACCTCATTAATTGTTTCCCAAAATAGAGCTGCAAGACTTCTGTGCTTTCAAGTTTAGTCTCGCTTCGCTGCCGACTGTCATGGCAATGTAATGATGCAAATAGCTGAAATAATCACCCCGATTTGCTGATGGAAAGAAAAACCTTGACACTGTCGTATTTGGTGTCAAAGTCAGGCCCATTAATCCCAGAGAGCCCACTTCTACCGAGTCTACCTTTAACTAATTCCATTTAGCCTCTTTTCTCATATAACTAACGAGTTAACAATGACCAGTAATGACCAGCACATTAGACACTTGTCCGCTTCAGATAGTCAAATGTAACACAATTACATTTTAACACTTTAACATCTTGGGAAAAGTATCCTCTAAGTATGGAAACTGTATACTCAGTTGCAGTTACAACCATACTGAACTGAGCTGATGAGATGATTGGATTACATGAGCTGCCGTGTTACCCTTCCACCAGTTACCTGATTGGTCAGCTGTGTCAGCCTCCTCCACTTTCTGGAGAGTCTTTATGACCACGCCACACTCAACTGCAGAGAGAGGACCATAAACATCATTAATATCACACACACTCAACACACAACCATACAGACACATACACACGCACACAAAGTACACATTCCTTCACACATACACACACACACGCTCACCCTGGTTGCCGAGGCCTGGCGTGCCGGTGGCAGAGAAGGACTTGACGGTGGTGCAGTCGGCCTCACAGATGAGGTTCTTCAGCAGCGGCTGCAGGTCCTCCATGCTGTGCTGCACTGCAGCTACAAGCATACGCCTCAAGAAGCCTGTGTTAAACAAGGGGCCTGACCTACACACACACACACACACACACACACACACACACACACACACACACACACACACACACACACACACACACACACACACACACACACACACACACACACACACACACACACACACACACACACACACACACACACACACAGAGTGTCATATTATGTGCCATACTTGACCATATGCGTGTATGCTGTGCATGTCTTTTAATAATCCAAGTCAATGGTTAAGTTCTAAGCCCTATCTCACACTGCATGCGTTGCGTGGTGGCTGTGGTAACTGTTGATTGATTCAGCGCTCAGGTTAACAGGTTAGAGCATGCACACTGCCAGCGTGAGATGCTCGTCTGAGGCGCGACTCAACCCGGCTGCAGCCGCGTGTCATTTCGAATTTTCGGCGTGGAGCCTGATTTTGACACATGAGGTAGGCAGTTCCCATCATTGACATCATACCAACAACATTACATAACTGACAACTTTCACTGCAGTTTCAATGTCTGGGCTATATGTTATAAAAATTGTAACCATCTTAGCAACTGCATGTTGTGAAAGGGGAAAGTGGAGGATACATGTGTACTTTATAGTAACTCAATGTAGGCTATAATTACATTATATCGATAAGTTAACAGAACATTAGGTGAAGGAGTCTTCCATTGCACACTCTCTCTTGCTCTGAATGAGGGGAAACAAAAATCACGTGACTGCTTTCAGGTTACAGCTGTCAACTTTCTGGTCTTCACTTTTCCAAACTGATTGTGCATTGACGGCCATTATCAAAGGCAAACTCAATGCAGAAAGATAGGGCTGGCAGTAGCAGTGTCGCAGCAGAAACTTCTGCGGTGTGAATACATACATGCAACAGACCCGCAGCAGTTCCACAAGGCAGTAGTCATGCACACGTAACAAGGGGGTGTACATCGTCCCTAATACCTTTCAGTCTGAATGAATGCAAAGCAGATGGCATTGACCCGTACTTCCATTTGCACTGATGATGTTTGCAATGTCAAATTTGCTTGTTGCGAGGGCTCACACTCACCACAGAGGGCCCAGCTCCACGGCTGTTTTGCCTGGCATGCTCCCGTGGCACTGGCAGGGCAGCTGCCTGTAGAGGCTCTCTGCTGACGGGCATCGGAGATAACCAAGGGAGACGGGCAAAAGAGTGAGAAAAAGACATGGCAATCAGTCAAGTTTAAGGCTGTGACATTCATCCCTTAACCTCAGACTGCCACCTGGTGGCATTAGAGGGAATGGCACTGAGATGTGGGGTGGCAGCTGCAGTGTTGTTTCGCCAACTTTCTTTTGGGATGCACATATTGGCAAAAATTCCCCTTCCTCTGAATCACTATGCTGCAAAATAAAATACTTCTCATGCCCAAATGAACCCAAAACAGGCTATAGGCATGCAAATTTCACAACAGAAACCCATTACGTGCACACACAGACACACCCACACACACATTCACACCCTTGCTTACCCTCCACCATGCTGCCGGGCTTGAGGAAGACCCTCTCCTCGCACCACTGGCAGTGCAGCAGCTGTCGGAGCCTCTTGGCGGACTCGTCTGCCTGGGTGGGCCCCCGGAGCACGCGCACCACCACCAGCACAAAGTGCTCCAGCGCCACGGCCAGCAGCACCTCCATGCCCTTATTACAGCGGGCCGCCGCCCTGCCACAGACACACACAGGCACGCAACACTGTCAGGTGTTTATGTCCACATGCACAACAGCTGGTATAGAATATACATGCTATTATATTCATAGAGGTAGTGTTTCATTCCAAATACTCTGAGGTACTCTGCTATTCTAGTCCAATACAGTTTTTGTCTAATTCAAATTGTGCCTTACGGTCCACTGGCTTTCCTTACATACCACCTTGAGCACTCTGTAGTTTCATAACGACCACAAACAAAGCAATTTCTTTCAGAGCAGATATTTTCTGTCTTCAACTGAGAACACACTTTGATTCCACCAGCTGCTGAGCTCTCTGAAGTGCCTATAACCTTCACTCCTCCATACACAGATGCAAAGACACACACCTAAGGTATACAGACACACAGACACACAGACACACACACACACACACACACACACACACACACCTTGCTACTGTTGCTACGACCATGCGCGCAGCCAGCTCTCTGTAGTACTCAGTGCGGACAATCTGGCAGCCATAGTGACGCAGCGTGACGTTGAGGGACTTGGAGTAGAGGGAGCCGGTGTCTGTGGACGTCACTGACACAATCCCAAGATTCCGCACATTCCGGAAGGCTGCATCCAGATAGTTCACTGATGTGCCGAATGGATCCAGGTGTCTGAGGGGATAAAATAAAACAAAGAGGTTAGGGGGAAAATAAGCTGGTGAAGCTAGCTGTTAATGGGTCAGCTCAAAAACAAACCCAGTTAGAAACACACTCTTCTCGGATTCACATAAACAATACCTGGCACTTATTCCTAGATGGCTTGAACACATACACATCTTAAATATTTTTACATTTTCTCCCCATCTCTCTCTCGCTCACATGTAGTCGAAGGCCCGCAGGTGCATGATGACGTTGGCGTCCATCTTGACCACCTCCACCGTGGCAATGGGCGTGTCTGCGTCGCTCTGGCCCTCGGCCGTCCGCGGGGTCCTAGAGCCATCCACACGGATGTGGTTGAGCTGGCAGTTCTCCTTGATCATTTTGACACATGGCTCGCTGATGTCATTTATGGTGACCTTCACCGCTCCCCGCAGGTGCTTGGCCCACTGGAGGCCCATGATGCCTGGCGGGGATGGGGTCAGGAGAATACGTCAGTCAAGGCTTTAATTCTCCAGCTGAGGTTTAGAGAGCAGTCACTTTTTTTGCAGCAGTTATCTTATATATGTGTGTGTGTGTGTGTGAGTGTGTGTGCAGGGTATACCTGTGGCTCCAAATGCATCCAAACACTCTACTGGACTCCTGTCCTCTGCTAAAACTGCCAGTGAGCAGAACACAAGCTGCCTGTAACAGACACAGACACACACACACACACAGACACACAGACACACACACACAGACACACAGACACACAGACACACAGACACACAGACACACAGACACACACACACACACACACACACAGACACACACACACACACACACACACACACACACACACACACACACACACACACACACACACACACACACACACACACACACACACACACACACACACACACACAACCTGTCAACCACTGTGCCAGTTGGTGGGACTGGTGATATCAGAGGATCACAAGTCAAGTCTCCTTTTGCTACCTTACCAGAAACAATATGTACTCATGTAAGTGTGCCATTGCATTTGACTCTTACCGGTTGGTTTTCATCTTGCGGTTGAAGTAGGTGTCGGTCTTCTGCGGTGTGGAGTGATTAGGTAGCAGCTGGACATTAGTGCCCAACTCCTTCATGATCTCATAGGCCTGACCTGCACGGACTAGACAGAGAGAAGGACACAAGGTTTAGGTGGTTTGGGTGTTACACAGGAATTCAATGCTTGCGTCTATGTATGTATGTGTGTGTGCATAAGTTCATGTTTACACTAAAGGGTTTGTGTGTGTGTGTGTGTGTGTGTGTGTGTCCTACCAGGCTCCTCCTCCATCATGTCTGGGTTTTGTGAGTAGCTGGCCTCTGTCTCTCCCTTGTTGATGTGTCGCTTCAGGTGGCTGATCATGTCTGTCTTGCGTGCGATTGTCACAGAGCACACCACACAGTGGTAGTGGGCCACCAGCCGGCCAGCAACCTACACACACACACACACACACACACACACACACACACACACACACACACACACACACACACACACACACACACACACACACACACACACGAAAGTTAAGCCAGTACTCAAATACAACAATGTCAGTCTCATATCAAAATGTGAGCACATCAATCATAAATGAATTTAGATGTATGTGAAAAAATAATAGCTTTATGGAATCAAGGCAAATACTGTCATCATATGAGAAGAGTTCATGGAACTAGTCAGCTACTGGTCATATCTAAAACTTGTAAGGGTCAGAACAGATCCGTACACAGCACACAACACTGATGGAACACTGTCCTCTCTCACCATCTACTGGTCAGACAGCTGCAGTACCTACTCACTCAATCATTCATAATGACAAGAAATAACTACAGGTGGCCATAAACCCTCCAAATATATTCATATCAAGTGTATTGTGCCCTTTAAACATAAATACAGTATAAAGTACAAAATAATACAAATAAAAGGGTCACGTTACACCAACCCTGGGGTACATACTACAGATCAAAAACTCAATAGGGCTAATACACCCCTAAAAAGTATGGGTAAGTATGGATGATGACAACATCCCTAAGATCCTTAAGAGTATGAAGAACTGACCGTACTCCTAGACCTGTCATATTCCTCCTGACAGGATATCAGAGAGGCCAGTGCTCATTAATTAAAGCCAAAACGGTTCTTGCCAAAGAGAAGCTCCAGTGACTCCTCATCCAAACAAATGCTTGTGCTAGATCCAAATACTTCTAAAGTTGCAGCTCTCTGATATCCATTGAGCGCTCCACTGACCAGAGACAAACAAGACGAGCTATGGCTTATTCTCAGTGTGTAATGGAGGACAAATGGTGTATTCAATTTTTCCACTGCTGGGACATGCTCTACATGCATGCACCCCTCATGGCTCCTCTCATGCATCCAATCAGAGAACGAGGCTGGGGATGCTCGTGCTGAGGGGAAGTCAGTGGCGGCAACAGTGCAGCAGTGGACTTGTGGATGACATGAGAGAGATGACCTATTGTTTTTCTGTTGATTACCTGTAATTGTGTGCGTTCATATAGCTAACCTCACATACCCAATTTCACACACACACACACACACACACACACACACACACACACACACACACACACACACACACACACACACACACACACACACACACACACACAAACACACACACAAACACACACACACACACAAACACACACAAACACACACAAACACACACACACAAACACCATCTCCATTACATTATTTACATTCAACATTCTTACCATAAACTCTCTATTTTTTGCGGCATTTTTGTGAGATGTGCCACAGCAGCTTCTAAGTCTATTCCCTACTAGCTAATCAGTCATTCTCCACCACATCATGAACATATCTCTTGGGTTCTCAGAGATGCAGGTAAATACGCCTGTCTGCTGACACTTGTGACTACCTGATCAGCACCCAGACTGGGGCGCAGCTGGCGGCAGGGCAGGTGACAGATGCACATCTTCTGACCTATGAAAGGAGACGAGAGGAGTAGGGTCAAAGTTTAAGGGTTAGAGTTTACCAACAAATGTGTTCATAGAACCAGACACAGAGTAACTACTCTGCTGGCAATTTACATATTTTTTACAATTTGCATACTCTCAAACTCCACGTAAACCTTCCAGTGCAGGTTCTGTAAATGACGCCTGAGCTTGTGGCTGTAGCAAGCCTTGAACTTCTCCTCAGGGCACAGGGGACAGGACTTCCTCCCAGCTGTAGAAAGAAACAGGTAGTCCATGAGGTCATCATTAAACCTGCTCAGATATAAAAGTAAAACTGGAAGCTGATCTGAACCCACCTCCATTCAAGTCCACCAGCTTCTCCAGACCCTCCAGCGTGGTCTGGATGGAAATGTGTTTCTCTGTGACAAACAAACAGGCAATATATCAAGGCTGCTTCGCTTTACAGTGAAAGCACACATAATGTGGTGAGGGCAGTGAGAGAACAGGCCCTGCCCTAGTGGATTTTTTAATTATTGCATTACATGCAGTTTTAAATTATGGGAAGCTAGCTAACAATAAAAACATCTGTAAATTGTCAGTGCAGACACACTAGTAGACACAGAGATAACAAAAAATATATAATGTAGAGATGAAGTCTCTCTTCATCCATCCACCCTAATATTCATCCATATACAGTAAAGTTGAGTGGAGATGTAGGCCCTTTTTCAGTGACAGTCTTTATCATATTAGCTTGACACAGGTATATTGATGGAAAGATGCTGGATGCTCACAGGAGGTGAAAAGTTTTTTTTTATGCACTCTTTACATATCACTGAGTTAGAGAGGGATTCATTCAGAGAGTGATACCTGGGCCAACGGTGACAGATGTCTGACCGTCACTGCCCTCTGGCTCCACGATGTCGCAGGACGCAACAGCCTTGGTAACTGTCTGTCCGTTCGTCTCTTCGGCAGCACCAGGCACTGCCTGCAAGTCTCCGCCGACTGCCACGTAAAACGCATTAGGTAGTGATGAGTATGATGCATATGCTCACCACAACAGGCTTGCACTAGACCGCTAAGAGTTGAACGGCGAAAGTAATTATAATCAATTTCAGTCCAGCTCATTTGCTGCAACATTGCAGCAAACGAGTGATAAATAATGCAAACTAAATGGAACTATTCTTCCCACAAGTTATTGACAGCACATACTCTTTTTACCATGTATTCAAAACATACCAGAGAGGTATATTCTCACTCAAAGCAGAACGTTGCTTTCTATCTTTCTAAGGCATGCCTCTCCAAAATTCTTGACGTTGATCAATATAGCCTACGGCCCTGTGGTGGAGCTCCGCGGTAAGGCCGTTTGCTCTAACAGGGTCAGATAGAGTAAGTCCATGTCGATACTATAATCATTAGGTAAAGAGTAGTAAATACAACCGTTACATTTTAACAGTACATAATAATAAAATCGCCCCAGGTCGCTTTCTCACACGTTAATACGAATATTTACAACTGGGTCCTGTGGTGGAGCTCCGTGAGGAGGCCCATATTTACTTCAGCAGTTAAAAAGTCGCGCTTGAAGTAGGTCTTTGCCAGTCTAAATCTATCACAGGAAACCCCATATTTTTTCGAAATTTATTCCGTGATTATTTCATACTGAATCGACACCTAATTATAGTTTCCTTGCCTCGATCATCGGCGTCCTCCTGGTGTAGTTGTCCGACGTCCTCTTCCTTGAGCTCCGCCATTTTACCCAACTACCGTAAACTCCGTACAGCTGCTCCCTGTTGCTACCGCTTAGTGCTGATTACGGACATGACGTAGCCTACGTTAAATAAGGTAGTTTTATAGACTTTTGCAATTTTGTCCAAATATGTTTTCCATGACTGCTGCCAAAAAACTCTGCCATATCTATCCTGCCTCTCAATATAATACTCTTTTAAAAGTTTAGGCTTTTTGACAGGGAGACATACAGTATATGCACATCAGCAAAAACAGTCTATGCTTTTTTATTTAAATCAGTCAGTGAGTTAATACTCTACTCGACAAACATACGGCCAAATTGTTTCGCAAAAATGTACATCACGAGAGAGAGAGAGAGCGAGAGAGAGATAGAGTGAGAAAACAGTACGTTACTGACAGACTACATATCCCACAAGCCCGCTCTGCTTGGCTTCCGTTCCACGCATAAACATCTTTTTACTGTCTTCCTAGTCATAGGTCGTATGTCTATGGTTCCATGTGACAAATAAAACCTTAACTCGTATGCCGCTGTCACTCTCGCTCCGGTGGGTGAGTGTTCAACTTCTATTAACACAGGATACATTCCTGTTGTATCATTATCGGGAAAGATATTTCCAAAGCAACACAATAAAACAAGAAATTGATACCCATGTTGCTTCATAATGAATGATTTTGTTTGTGCTAAGCTAATGCAGTTGAACTTTGCATGTCAACCTAAAGGTACCTAGCTAGCAACGATAGTTAAGTCATTTTAGGCACTGACAACACATATAACTGAGGGAATGAGTATTCTTGCTGTACAGTTTGAATTTCTTGAACACTGGTGTTTCTATTAAAACATGGTACTGTGGTAGCTTTTTCACGAGAGTTTTTGAATTACTGAAGTTGACAAGTTTCCTCAGTAAATTATCTATCTATTTATCTATCTAATAGCATGTCAGTCAAACCAAAGCAAGCCTAATATTTGTGTCTGCCCTCTCATTTAGAGTGAAATACAGAGGGCCACTGCTTGTCCCGCTAACAGCACCTAATGTGGCAAGAAAACACCTGGAGGAAGACTCTTGTTGTATGCCAGAGCACTATTGTTGCTACCGTTACGTGCTCTTCATTGAGTCTGCACCCGCAGTTTCCAGGCCATACTCCTTGAGTGGATGAAAATTCCTGTTTTGATTAGAAAAGTAGAATATCAGCTTACCTTTTCCATTGAGTGGTGAGGTTACAGTACCTCTCAGATTTGGTAGGTGTTGCCCCAGGGCAGGCTAGGAAGATGTCAAAGAAGAAGAAGCACAAAAAGTCGAGGCACAGAACATCTTCACCAGAGAAGGCGGGTGAGGACAGTGCTAAGGTGAGCACAATATACAGCTTATAAATCACACATTAATCACAGAAAAAAAAAAAAACACTTTTGCTTTTCATTTGTTAAGGGAAGGGGGGTTATTAATAGTCTCATGCAAAAACATTCTTATCTGGGTGTTAGGTTGTGGGCATGATACATGATACTTCTCAAAGCAAATTACCTATACATTAGCAGTGTAATTGTTAGTGACAGTTAAATCCCTGAAACACAACTGAAAGTGTGAACAGTTTTCTTTGTGCATACCTTTGAAAAGTGCCATAACCCTAAACCGGTGCAAAAATGCTTCAAATGAAAAATATGTATGAATTGTAAATTAATGTAACAATGTTTTTTTTTGTGAGTGTAGAAACAGAGGAGAGTGGCCTATGAGAAAAGGGAAGAGGGTAATTACGAGCATGGCAGACCATCAAGGTGAGTGCGGCGTATACTCTCCCCAGTGCTTGTCTATCAGTGTCCATCACTCAGACTCTGCCCTTTCACATCTAGCCAGAGCAAGCTGCAACCATCTAAAATGGCATGTGCTGCAACCATCTAAAATTGCTGCAGTTTGTTTGTCCAATACAGCCAGCTTAAGCATCAGCTCTCTTCTTTGCTGACATGTTTATCTCAACCCTTATCAGTTTATACTTTCCATCTCCATCAAGGCCCTGCTGTAATGGTGATGACTGCAGGTATAGGATGGGATTTTTCTGTATGTATCAGAGAACTAGTGTTAGGTGAAAATTTACTCAAGTTACCTCAGGACTCCGGAGTTGCATATAAGTATATTTATTAGACAACAACAACAAGCTCGTTGGGCTCACCAACGTCTTTGATGGTCAGAGAGAGACACGGAAGCCTGAGTGTGTAAGATAAATTTGAATTATCAAATTTATCAAATCAAATGTATCAAATGAAGTATATCAAATGAAAAAATCAGTCAGAAACAGCAAGTTCAGTTCACGTGGGAAATGTAAAGCCAGACGAGAGAGCAAGTTAAAACTGGGACAGAGGGCTGTGAGAAAGGGCAGCGAAAAGAGAAATCATAAATGGTCAAGGTTGTGGCGCAGATAAGGGAAAGCTTCCAGACGATAGATGTGTCAGCAGATTAAAAGCAGAAGTTCTGTAAGTGGAAAATACCACAAGAATCACGTGTTATTACTATGTACAGAGTGGACGAGACAGTATGTCACAATCTTAAGATCGATAGATGGGCGGACCAGAGTGACATCACAGGATTAGGCCTTAAAAGTTTGAGCATCGCCTGTATCAGATCAGAATGTATTCTCCGGCTTGCTTGACTGTACTTGATTGTCTGTTGAGCGAGTTGTATTGTACCAGCATCTACCAGTAAAACGTATCTTGTTACAACAAATTGCTTCGTACGGTGGTTCCTCTCTAAAACAACACGCAAGAGTGAAAATAACTCTAACACGTGCTCACTCCCACACTGCAGCAGACGAGAGAACAGCAATATTAAACACATCGCACAAGGTTTATATAGATATAAGTTAAGCGTTCTCTGGCGCCAATACAATTTGTCAGCAGGGATAACCACGTGGTGGGTCTGTGACGTCCGAGGCTCCCTGTCCTGCAAGGATGTCAGTTTTGCACAAGGTCGAAAGAAGAGCAGTTCGACCCTTCTTATCACCTTTAAGATAAATTTAAAAAGCAACTGTCAAATGGAAAATACCAGACAGCCAGCGAGGTCAAGCAGGGACAGAATGCACTGTGCTAAAGGCACTTGAAATGTGGAAAAAAAAACATGTTGACAGCAGATTCAAAATGCAAAAGTTCTGTTAACGGACAAAGGTCAGCATTTACAAGAAATCATGTGTTACTACTAGTGCTGTCAAACGATTAAAATATTTAATCGCGATTAATCGCATTTATGTCATAGTTAACTCAAAATGAATCGCAATTAATGTCCCTTCATTTTTTTTTTTCCATCATTTTTTTTTTCATTTTAATGCTCTTATCAAAATGGAAAAGTGGATTGGCTTGCTTTATGCAAATGTTTTATTTGATTGAAAAACAATATTGCCAAACAGGGCGGTACAAAATAAAATTATAAAGTGCACATTTCAGGTAAACAAGGACTGCCTATAGTGCAGTTAAACCATGGCTTAATATTTTCTTTTTTTCAAGTTTGCTAGGAACCTAGCAGTCAGGCCTCTTATTTCAGAAACAATGAACCGCAACAGTTAGGTAACCAATAAAAGGTAAGTCTACTACTTCTTTGCTTTCAGCCAGCTACTCAAACAGACAAGCCTGTTGACATTTTCAGACAACAGTGAAGCTCGCTTCTTTTGCACAACACAACTTTTAAAAGTAAACTTTCCATTCAGAAGCTTTTTATCCATTCACCATTCACTCAAACCGTAACGTTAGCCTACTACTATTGGCGTGCCTATTGTTTTGCTTGTTTTGCGTCACTGGGCTGGGCCATAAAAGACAGAACGATTTCTGAGATTGGCAGAACGCGCCCTCTCCAGCTTTCAGTGTACTTGACTGTACTGTATTGACTGCTGTATTGCTATTGCTATTTGCCAGTAAAAACTTGTCTTGTTTACAACGATCGTTTCGTCCGGTGGCTCCTTCCTAAACCAAAACGCTAAAGAAAAATACTTAACACACCTCTGGTCCAAACATGCTCTTGCATATATGCAGACTAAGGCCCCGTCCACACAGAGCCTGGATTGCCTGAATCTGGAAACATTTTTGGATCTGGTACCTTTTTTTATCGCGTCCACATGGAGCCGTGTCAAGAAAAAATTGCGTCCACACGGAGGTTGAATCTACTGTAAAGACGTCATGGAGCATGCGCATAAAGTGACAAAAGACAAAAGTCCAGATCCAACTAGCAATCTTCCGATTGCCGAACGACTTCTCTACCACCTGAAATCACGGTTACCACAGCACTCAAACAGGACTAGTGTAAGAGTATTTTTCACTCTTGCCTGCTGGTTTAGAGAGAGACCACCATACGAAGCATTTGGTTGTTACAAGATACGTTTTACTGGTAAATACACACAATACGACTTGCCGGACTTAACACAGAGTACCATCAAGCAGAGTCGGAGAATGCATTCTGAAGACATTCTTGTTGTTAAAGCTCTGCAAGTTTTTGTCCTAGAGACATAAAAAGAACACCCACAGCAACAGCACTTTGTAAGGAGAATAGAGCTGATCTCTTGCACATTTCAGTCTGTGAGTGAGGTTTCTGCTCCTAAGGACCCACCCATTAGCAAATAACAGCTATTCATATGATAAGTAATGGTGATTCAGTGATCTCTATTGGGCCATGGTGTGGCGAGAAAACCTGTGGGGGTAGTGGGCCACAAAGACATTCCAGGGCCATTACGTAATGGCCATTGTCTTTGTCTGAGGTGTCCCAGGTAACTCATCAATATGCATTTTATAGGGACACACATTTTGGAGAGGCACAGGTCACTCTGCTATTATAAATATGTAGTAGTGAAACCACACACACTTTCTGAATGCTAAACTCACATATGTATAGCCAACACCTATGTTTACAAGGTTCAGAGTTCAAAAGTCTCGGTCCGAAATCTTTACAATGTTTTTTTTGTACAAATTCTGAGCAGCTCTGAATGAAGGTTTTCCTAAGGGTGATTTTACATTTGATTTAAATACAATTTTATTTTACTACATTCCTTTTACTCTAATGTTGTTATTGCTGATGTCTTTTATAACATAATCATATATGCCACTTGTGCATCAATACTTTTAGTTAGGGGAAATATACAAAACATCAAGGCATGTGAGACTTCCTAAAAAAGTCAAACAGGCCTGGGCCTGTTAAGGGTTAACCCAATGAGGCCATTTTCTGGGCCTTCGGTGTCCGCCCCTCGGAGACTGGCACCACTGCACACCTATTTTCTCAGCAACAACACATCATTTCTGTGTGACAATCATGGCTTTGTAAGCGCCTCTCCTCCCATCTGCTGACTTTCTTATCTGTCTAGAAACTCCAAACATTTCATCTTCCGCCCGAGCTTCAAACATACTAAGTAGCCACTGCCTTGACCTTGCTAAGCCAGATGGACTGTAGGCTCTCCTGTTTCTCAGGCTCTGCTCTCTGTACGCCTTTGTATTGTACACTGGGTATAGACATAGACTCTGATTTCTGTGAGGCCTAAACATTGTTAATAAAAATAAGTTTGTCAATAAATTTGCACTGAACTGAATTTATCTTACACTGCTTACATAAGCACATGATTCATACATGGTATATATTAGTGCTGTCAGTTTAACGCGTTATTAACGGCGTTAACGCAAACCCATTTTAACGCCGTTCATTTTTTTATCGCGAGATTAACGCGAATATATATTTTTTTTATTATTATTATTTTTTTAGATTAACATTCTTTTTGGCCTCGCAAACTGTGTAGTAGGCTAACGTTACGGTTTGAGTGAATGGTGAGCGCGATACGGCGAAATGGATGATAAAAAGCTTCTGAATGGAAAGTTTACTTTTAAAAGTTGTGTTGTGCATAAGAAGCGAGCTTCACTATAAAATAGGGTGATATTGATGGAATGAAACCCAAAAGGACTATATGCTGGTGTACTTGAAATAGGTGACAATCGCCACAGGTTTGTCCGGTCAGAACAATAACGGATGTCAAGTCCCAATGATGATGAAAACACTGATGTTTATTGAAAACACACACTCAAGCCTTGAATTGATTGATAATGGACTGTGAATATGATTATCCGTGTAAAGGACTCATATCCACACTTGAATCCGTGGTTTGAACCGTGATTGAGTTGAAGAACCATGAACCGTGGTTTCTATTAAACATCACAAATGACAAATATATACAATTAAATACAATAAAGATGAACCATTATATACAAGATGAATGAATATAATATATACAATATGAATGTTACGGCTATACTGTAAATACGGATCTGTCCCTTAAAATACCGTGCCGTGTAACGGCGAACATTCCATATCTCCGTAACAAAAGTAACTGGTTGAACTGGCCTCGGGGTGAAATGTGGATGCTACAGATGATAATGATGACTGTAAATAACATATACTATTTACAATGAACTGAACGGACTACAGAGCTAAATGATACATATAACAACACTTACATTCTTGAACGACGCACGGCAAATGATCGCGAATGTCTTTGAATGAATTGAATTGTCCGATGTGCTCCTTGAAGAGGACTTCTCCAACTCCGCTTGACTTGACCCACAACTTGGCCAGAGGAGGGTCGGCCTTATATAGTGGAGAGATGACGGGGGCCTTGAAACTGTCTTGAAACTGTTGGGGTTTGACCAAATGGTCAGTGAAATTCCACTGTGCACGAGCCCCACGGAACTCTGGGATCAACTGATAGGCTGACCTTTCATGGACCCCAGGTCCCGTGAGTGGCCGGCACAGTAGGGGTGCACAGCTGGATGCAGCTGGTGAAGCAGCCTTTTTAACAGCCGCCCTCAACTTTGCGTAGCAAAGGTGTTTTCCTGCAATGAGCCAGTTGCATCCTGCAGGAATGATGGGAGACGGATTGCAGCGGGCCGCGTGTAGGTCCGGTCCTCGACCTGGATCTGCGCTGTCCGTATGCTGATGAGGTGTAGTTTGAAGCAACCACACCTGTTGAAATATAATGCGGCCTGGAAAGCAGCAAGCTGATGGGTGAAAAGTCAGCCATTCTGGAAATGACTGAGTTGCTGCGCCATCTTCGGCACTCAGCACAGCCGTGCTGGTGCTTCCTGACGGCCTGTCTCCCCCTCAAGATCCAGAACCGTCGCCGTAGCTCAGAAACCACCCTGTCCGGGCCTGGATGCATGAGCCGGCTGTCACCGTCCTGGATGATGAGCTTGGTGATGGGGTGATGAGGATCCAGCACTATGGGGTGCAATGCGTCCTCCTCCAGGGACTCACACCTGCGGAGCCGCCCCCCCACGCGGATCAGTTGGACCTTTGCGTCAAACTCAGGAGCCAACCTGAGCAGTCTGCTGGCTGCAGGGACAGGTTTCCCTGTGGAAAGAAGAATGAATTCCTCCGGGAAGCAGTCTCTCTGCACCGTCCGGATGAGAGCAAGCTCAGCTTGCCTGACGTCCTCTGCTGCGGGGTCTGTGGGCGTGGCCGCCCCATGACAGGCTCTGATAGAGGCCTCCAGCAGCTCTTGGTAGCTGCTGAAACCTCCAGGATCGGGAAGTGACTGAGCAGAGGTCACAGAGACGTGACCACAGAATGATGACTTCCGCAGGTCAACAGGCTCGTGGAAGGATGACCCGTCTCTCCCTGCTGGCTGGGAAGGCTTCTTCCTTTCCTTGCTGTGTGCCTCTGCACGGATGGACTCCTGACACAGCTGTGTCCTGATGACATCCCTCTGCCTAGGTTTGGTCACCTGACAGCGATGCTCAGTGGAAGGAGTCTCATTACCAGTGAGTAGACACTGAGGGGTGGAGGACTGATGCATGGGTACCTTGAAAGGGCCTTGCAGTGTCCAACCGAGACGTGTGCGCAGTGCAGCCGGTCCACCTGGTGGGCCTAGGTGCACTCGCTCAACTGGGGTGAGGAGATGAGGGTAGTCAGACCCGATGAGAAGCAGTGGTTGGGCGTGACTGAATGACTGCAGGGGCAGACCTCTGAGGTGATGATAGGCCTTCTGCAGGGCTTTGAGCGGGTATGAGTGGGTAGAGAGGCCAAGCTCCGATGCGGTGAAAGCTTGCTCTATCCTGAACCGCTTCTGAGGTTGACTGGCTGATGCCACGGAAAAGGAAACTGACCTCCCTGGCACAGACTTGCCGTCCTGACGGATAGTCCGGAGTGCCAGATCCTCCTTCCGTCCTTGAAGACCCAGTTCCTGAGCAGCACTGTGTAGCAGCATTGTGCGCTCGGAACCGTCGTCCAAGATGGCGTACGTCTCCATCTTCCTGTTGCCATTGTACAGGCACACCTTCACCAGCTTCAGCAGCACACTACTACCCCTCCTGGTAGGATCAAGGTAGTCCGTCACTGGCTGATGAATGGCGGGGGCTGGCTTCCCTGGTCTGGCGTTCACCTCGTGCAGCACTTCCAGATGCGTCAGATTGCATGTCTGACATCTGGCCTTGAGGTAGCACTGCACTGTTGGATGATCTCTCCCACACCTCCAGCACCGTTTCCCTGTCTGGATCCAGCTGACCTTCTGATCCTTTGACAGCACTCTGAAGGCTGTGCACTGGTTGAAGTAGTGCTGGCTGCTGTTGCAGAACGGACAGTACTTTGGTGGCTGCTCTGGCTTCCGTGGTGAGGGCTGTGCTGTCTTGGTGGGCTCGACTGCCTTAACAGGTGAGTCACACCCAAGCAGGACAGTGGTGGAGTGCACGGCTGGGCTCTGATTCCACCTGTCGCCCCTCTGGCGGTCAGGTGGCTCTTCCAGCGGTGCTCTGGAGTGGATGAATGGCACCTCATCCTGCTGAACACGGACCTCCTTCTCCAGCCAGTAAGAAAAGTCCAGCAGTGTGGGGATTGGTGTCTGAATGGGGTCGATGTAGCGTTTGAACTGGATGCGCATGTCATGTGGAAGCTTTGACAGCAGTCGTGACACATGTGACCCACACTCCAGTTCTGTTCGCCCTTCTTTCCCCAGCTGGTCCAACATCCCCACAAGGGCCCGCACCTTTAGTGCGAACAGGCGGAACCCCCTGCTGTCACCGCTCTTGACTGGAGATTCAGCAAGGACCTCGTTGATGCGCTGCAGAGCCAGCCTGTGTGGCTGGCCATACAGCTCGGTGAGTGATGCCATGGTGTTGGTGTATGGATACCGACTGTTGCAGTAGGAGTCTGCTATCAGCAGAGCATCCTCCAGCTTCAGGTGGTCGACCAGGATCTGGTACTTGAACCGCTCAGTCGCATCCGCAGGCAGGATGTTCTCCAATGCCAGCTTCAGGCGGGCAAACTGGCGGGGGTCTTCTTCTGTGAAGCACGGGATGTGAGGCTTTGGTCCTCTGTAGGTGCTCTCTCGTCGGGGAGGAGTAGGTGGCCCGTCGTAGGGACCCTGCCCCAGTGGCCTCAGTCCAGCAACCGGGTATGATGCTGGGTTGTAAGGACGAGCTGATGAGGTGCGAGGAGGGGTGAATGGCACCATGTACTGCGGTGTTGGTACCTGAGATGGCGGTGCGTGAGCAGCTGGGCTGTGCTCTGGACGCATATGCATGCTCCGCATATGATCAGTCAGCTCAGCCACAAACTGTTGAGGTGGATGATGTGGGCGTGGCACCTGCCACGGAGACGTGTCATCATCTGGTTGGACCACCAGCTGAGAATGATGAGACGTAGTCCACGGCACACCTTGCAGGTCATCCACTGGCTGAAGGAAGGGCTGCCTGGTTGTCAGCGGCGTGGATGAGAAATCCGGGAAGGGAAGCCTTGAATAGGATACCCCACTGTCTGCGACGTGGGGTCGTCCTCTGGATGCGGCAGCGAAGCTGGTGGTTGGAGCTGGTGGTGCCTCTGATGCACGTGGTGAGAGGGCTTGGACAATTTGCTGCATATCAAGCCTTAACTGCTGATTGTCCTCCCTCATCTCCCTGAGAGCTGAGAGGAATGCCTCTGGGAGTGGGCTTGACTGCTTCTGTCCAGCAGGTGGTGCTAGAGCGTCCACATGGCTGGGACTGATGGCTCCACCAACGGCTTGGTCTGGGAGTGCGTGTGTCTGAAGTGGATGAGGCCTCCAGAGCTTCACCGAGTAGTCATCCAAGCAGCGGGGCTGATAACCATCACGGCGAGCACGAGTGTTGTCTCTTGGCATTGACATCTTTACTGTGGTAAATGTAATCTCCGGCAAGAAGGACCATATAAAATAGGGTGATATTGATGGAATGAAACCCAAAAGGACTATATGCTGGTGTACTTGAAATAGGTGACAATCGCCACAGGTTTGTCCGGTCAGAACAATAACGGATGTCAAGTCCCAATGATGATGAAAACACTGATGTTTATTGAAAACACACACTCAAGCCTTGAATTGATTGATAATGGACTGTGAATATGATTATCCGTGTAAAGGACTCATATCCACACTTGAATCCGTGGTTTGAACCGTGATTGAGTTGAAGAACCATGAACCGTGGTTTCTATTAAACATCACAAATGACAAATATATACAATTAAATACAATAAAGATGAACCATTATATACAAGATGAATGAATATAATATATACAATATGAATGTTACGGCTATACTGTAAATACGGATCTGTCCCTTAAAATACCGTGCCGTGTAACGGCGAACATTCCATATCTCCGTAACAAAAGTAACTGGTTGAACTGGCCTCGGGGTGAAATGTGGATGCTACAGATGATAATGATGACTGTAAATAACATATACTATTTACAATGAACTGAACGGACTACAGAGCTAAATGATACATATAACAACACTTACATTCTTGAACGACGCACGGCAAATGATCGCGAATGTCTTTGAATGAATTGAATTGTCCGATGTGCTCCTTGAAGAGGACTTCTCCAACTCCGCTTGACTTGACCCACAACTTGGCCAGAGGAGGGTCGGCCTTATATAGTGGAGAGATGACGGGGGCCTTGAAACTGTCTTGAAACTGTTGGGGTTTGACCAAATGGTCAGTGAAATTCCACTGTGCACGAGCCCCACGGAACTCTGGGATCAACTGATAGGCTGACCTTTCATGGACCCCAGGTCCCGTGAGTGGCCGGCACAGTAGGGGTGCACAGCTGGATGCAGCTGGTGAAGCAGCCTTTTTAACATTCACTGTTGTCTGAAAATGTCAACAGGCAGCTGGCTGAAAGCAAAGAAGTAGCAGGCTTACCTTTTATTGGTAACCTAACTGTTACGGTTCAATGTTTCTGAAATAAGTGGCCTGACTGCTATGTTCCCAGCAAACTTGAAAAAAAGAAAATATTAAGCCATGGTTTAACTGCACTATAGGCTGAGTCCTTGTTTACCTGAAATGTGCACTTTATAATTTTATTTTGTACCGCCCTGTTTGGCCATATTGGTTTTCATTAAAATAAAACATTTGCATAAAGCAAGCCAATCAACTTTTCCATGTTGATAAGGGCATTAAAGTAAAAATGAAATGATGGAAAAAATAAATAAACTAAGGGACATTTAGAATAGATCAAAATTTGCAATTAATCGCGATTAATTTTGAGTTAACTATGACATAAATGCAATTTGACAGCACTAGTATATATTAATACAAGGCACTTGATTAATATATTCTGAAGTCATTAACAGTGTTTAGAAATTATCTTTATCAACTAGCACTGTAAAGCCAGTCATCAAACCTAGAGGTTCGAGGGGTTTTCAGAACTCATGACAGTGGTTACTTGAGGCCAGACATAAACAGAAAACCTCAGCCAGTGCAGTCAAGCCTAAAGGTTAAACTGTTTACTAAGTGGTTCGACCAAGAAGGCTAATCAATATACAGGCCTTTTCTCAGTCACTGTCACGTTTTGGGTGGAATGCTAGGATATCTTCGCCCATTTTGACCTTGTTTGGGAACAACCTGTGCTGATAGTGTCGTGTTTTTTATCTACTTATGACTGTATTGTTGAATAATGTGTGTATTGCTGGTACTGGAACATGGACATCTCAAAATAGAGGTAGCAGTTAGACGAGAAGGCTGCCATCCTTATAAACCCCGGTGCAAAGATACCTTTTCCGAGAAATCATGTGGCGGACATGCCTTTTCTTATAAACCCCGGTGCAAAGATACCTTTTCTGATTAATCACGTGGCAAACATGCCGTCTCTAAAAACCACATAGCAGACACACCTAGGCGCTTTTGGGGGCTTCGGGTATTTTTTGACCGTGTCACGGGCCTTCAGATGGGCGCTTCTGAAAGGCCATGCCAAGGTCATGGCCTCGAGATGGGTGACTCTGACTCCTCTGAGGGTTTATGGCGGGGTGACAGACTCCTCTAGACGCTTCGGCAATGCCACAAGACAGACAATTTCCAGACACCGTACCTGAAAAAAACCGAGACACCTGTTATCACAGGAAAATCTCGATGTGGTTAAGTCTGATGAAGTAAACAAGAACAGGGTAGATCAAAGGGGGGCTAGATCTATAAAAAGGGGGCACGGGGACTTGGTCCTCAGGTTATCTACTTGATCGCTCTTGCCATATGACTAGAGTCTTTGAGATGCTCCATATACCAGCTCAGCAGTAGTTAACTCCTCTGAATTAAACCGTTCAGTATATTCATACCTATTTGCCCTGAAGTTTCTTGAGAACTCTTAGAATTTTCCACGACAATAGTAAAATGACACTTTTGTAAATTGATTGACCTTGGACACTGTTTTTAGAAAGGAGAAACCACAGGGGGGGGCTTGTAAAGATAAAAAACAGGAAATTACGTACTAACTACACTGGCCCTGTAAAGGCCTGCTCATATGGCCTACTGTGTCAGCTTTGCCGGTGATCAATAGATAATGTTCTATTGTTTAGGACAGTATTTGTAGTATTTAGTATTGCATTGGGCCTGACCCCTCTGTATTTCAGTTCTGCTGACAGGAAAAGGAAAGCAGAGAATAGGGACAAGACCTCGCCCCCACCAAGACGATCCAGTCCAGACAGAGGCCGTGAGCTCAAAAAGCCTGTCTACCGTTTAGCCACCTCAGCGGAGAAAAAAGACAGAAGAAAAGATGAAGAAGGGAGAGAGGCAAAGACAGAACACCACAGGACGAATGAAGGGAAACGGGGAGAAAAGAGACATAAGACATCCCGTAGAGAAAGCCTCTCTTTGAGCTCTGAGAGAAGCCGCTCTCGATCGCACAGAACCTCATCTCCACAGGCCAGCAAAGCCAACCTGCCCCACGCACAGGGACGAAGCACCGCGCTTGGGGTCAGAGCACGCCACAGCACTCCCCCCAGCCCGGCGAAAGGTGTACCTCTCGATCTGAAGGAGCAGAGGAAGACGTTAGTGAGAAGGAGATCAGAAGAGGAGCCTCCTGCTAAGACCTCCAGGAGTACCCCGGTCCCACAGCGGCAGGCAGAGGAGCTGAGGCAGGAGAGAAAGAAGCTGGTGGAGAGGAGGAGGTCCACTGAAGAGGTCGAGGCAAACCCCCCCTCAACAAAGCAGGATGGAGGGGTCCAACAAGGGAAGACCCAGAGTAGTGGCACAGCAGAGTCTCATTCAGCCAAAGTCATCGGCTCAGCTCGGCCAGGCTCAGGTTCAGCGTTGCAGAGGGCTCCAAGGACTCAGCCCTCAGGCACACAGAATCATGCTCCCCCCAAACCACAGCCCGCCGTCAGCTTCAGGATCGGCAAGAAGCTCAAAGCTCTATCACCATGGACAGACATCTGGGACCAGACTGACCAGAGCACGGCCCAGTCTGCTGCTCCATCTAAACCCCTCTCTACAACAACGACACACCACGCTACTCCATCTAAACCCCTCTCTACAACAACGACACACCACACTACACCATTTATACCCCGCTCTACAACAAGAGCAGGCCAGGCTACTCCATCTAAACCCCTCTCTACAACAACAGCAGGCCAGGCTACTCTTTCTAAACCCCTTTCTACAACAACAGCAGGCCAGGCTACTCCATCTAAACCCCTCTCTACAACAACAGCAGGCCAGGCTACTCCTTTTAAACCCCGCTCTACAACAACCGCAGGCCGGGCTACTCATTCTCTTAAACCCCTTTCTACAAGAACAGCAGGCCAGGCTGCTGCTTCGCCTGAATCCCTCTCCATAACAAGAGCAGGCCAGGCTGCTGCTTCGCCTGAATCGCTCTCCATAAAAAGAGCAGGCCAGGCTGCTGCTTCGCCTGAAGCCCTCTCCATAACAAGAGCAGGCCAGGCTGCTGCTTTGCCTGAAGCCCTCTCCATAACAAGAGCTGCTCGGGCTGTAAAACGGACATCCCCCATGTGCAGGCCTCAGCAGCACGAGGAGGAGAAAGATGTTCCACAAAGGTTCCATTCTGTGGCTGCATCTTTCAGTACACCTGTATGTCTCCCTGAGCAATCACAGGTGATGCCCACCATCTCGTCGAGCCGCCCTTCAGCCTGGAGCTCACAGGTAAACATCCCCACCTGAGGAAGCATGTGAACAAGAGATTCTGCTCTGCTCTGAATCAGTGTGTGTGTGTACTAGCTGACCTCACTCAAACACCCCCTCTTTGTCAGTCGTGTCAAAAGTGTTAAACGTCGGCACTGTGGATACTACATTTCAAAATTAGTACATTTTCCTGATCTCCACTAAGTATTTATTTTCCACCTTCCCATATTTTCTTCAGGTAAATAATTGGGGAAGTAAATAACGATTGTAGCTTTAAAGGAAAGTGCCATGAGAATGGATGACATCACAATACTTGTTGTCTTGGAATCAGCAGTGATCACATAAAGGGGAAAAGAGAATACACACCCTTTGCTTTAACTTTTTATGACAGTAATGTTTCTTATTTTCAGACAGTGCCATCATCTTTATTTATTTTACCAGAGGAGAACCATGACGTGGGTGACAATGATCAAGAGGTAAGTTGCTTATTTTTCATTCAATTTATTCGTGTAATTACTAATTGATTTTATATAAAATGTCATTAATTGTGCTCAGAGGAACTGAAAATAAATATATAGTAACACTCACACCAACCCAAACCAGGAAACAATTCCGAAAGGAAAAACTTACATGCAGAAAACCATCTTCACTGATGGGGAAGGTTACAACTATAAGTTGAAACTGCTTTCTAACCTCAAATAGACTGTTGGAGTTCTACCTTTTCTAGGCAGTAGAATTCTCATTGTGGAATTCTGAAACTGGTCATAATACATTTGGAATAACAACATACATCACAAAGTTCTAGAATCGGAAAGATTGAGCTGTACAAAGGAAAATGGAGCTTGAAATTATAATATAAATAGATCTCATTTTCATGTGGGAAACCACTTCTTTTATGATGCCTACAAGATTATATAAACCAAGTTTAAATCACTGTCACAAGTATACTTTTTGTTTACTAATACAGTCTTTTCCACTATAACAATTAGAGTATAAATTAGAACTTAATTAGAAAGAGATCTCTGTAACCACCTCAGGCTCATTTAAAGGGGGTGATACAGGGAGAACCCCCCCCCCCCCCCCCAATAAAAAAGAAAGCTGATGGAGATAATTTCCAAACACTGTTAATGACTTAAGAATATATGAATCAAGTGCGTTGTATTAATAATATGTGTAACTTAGATTATTAGGTACTGGCGCCACTTAGTCTGCATATGTGTAAGATCTACATGTGTAAGTGAAGGAACCTCTTGTCTATGTTTGGGTGAGCTCAGTGGTGATAGGGAGGGTCGAACTGTAACTTTTTCGACCTTGTGTAGAACTGACATCCTTGGAAGACAGGAAGCTCAGTTAGAGATCTTAGTCAAGAGTGGCTATTGTAAGATAAATTCAGTTCAGTACGAATGTATTAACAACTTATTCATATTAACAATGTATAGGCCTATTTACCAGTACACAAGTATGGATTAGGACACAGTGTGCAGAACAGGGCCTGAGAAAGAAGGGAGTCATCTGCTTCAGTTTAGCTGGCCGAGACAAGGTCAAGTCAGTGGCCTCTTACCCTGGCGCAGAGCAGATAACGACCATCTGCAGAAGGGAGTCGAGGTGTTCACAAAGCCATGATTGTCACCCAGAAATTATTACTATTTCAGAATATGTTGTGCTACAGTCCCAGAGAGGCGTATACCTGGAGGCCCCAGGAAGTAACCTCAGTGGATCTGGCTCTTAAAAGACTGACTCTTTCTTTTGTGTACCAGAATGCATTATCCAGCCTGGCGTGACGGAACCCTGTGTGAAGTCAAGTCAAGCTGTATTTGTGTTACTATTTACCAGTAAAACTTCTCTTGTTACAACTAAATGCTTCGTTCTGGTGGTCTCTCTCTAAACCAACACGCAAGAGTAAAATATAACTCTAACACTATTATGACTGACATGTTACACGTATGCAGACTAAGTGGTGCCAGTACCTAATAATCGAAGTTACACATATACACAGGAACACAGAAAAGCCATGTCCCTGCTTACATAAGCACATGATTCATACAAAGTAATTATTAATACAACGCACTTGATTCATATATTCTCATTAAGTCGTTAACAGTGTTTGGAAATTATCTCCATCAAAAGCGAACAGTCAATAAGGGTAATTTGTTCTTAAATGAACTTCATTGTCTGCAGTTGTTCAAAAATGTGTGTGTGTGTGTGTGTGTAGATGCAGCTACTGGAGGAGCTTCAGCAGGCTCGTTGTGAGCGGCGGTTGGAGGTGAATGTGGTGGAGAGTTACGGGGAGCTGACTGCCATGGACATTGATCCACCAGATGAGGGCACCACACCTCCACAGATGCTTAGTAAGACACTAGCACACATTCACACTCAGTCATGTAGATCATTTCTTACAGACACAAACATGCACACAATCATGATATGATAATCAATGATAATACAGACTCAAAATGGTATGCATTTTCTTCAACATTCAGCCCCTGTGCAATATATTGATAGAGGTGTGCAAATTGATGACCCCAGTTGCTTTTGTGTGTGTGTGTGTGTGTGTGTGTGTGTGTGTGTGTGTGTGTGTGTGTGTGTGTGTGTTCTGCACAGGCAAAGAGCTCATACAGCAAGACCTCCTAATCGTCATGGACACCAACATCCTGCTGAGTCATCTGGACTTAGTGAAAAAGATTCGGTCACATGGTCTTGGGTGTAAGTAAGCTGACAGTAAGCTGATAGAATGATTAATGACAATGTGTGAATTATAATATTATAATAACTATGATTAATGACCGACTGGTAATGAGCATAAGTATTGTCTGATTTCAAGCCACCCCACCCTCCACACCTCATCACAGTTCACAGTTCAACCTCCTCTCACAGCCCTGCCTCAGAAGGGCCAGTCGGACGCTCAGGGGACGTCTGGTGGCTTTTTATGCGATGGAGGCATAAATCAGTGAGAAATTGGAATGAAATAAGAGTGTGCAGGAGCATTCTGATGCCCCTACTACCCTCGACTACTGTCTGCTACTCTACTACCTAATACCTTCTACTCCTGCCCCTCTCCCCATCTCCTCCCCTCAGCTTTGGGCTTCCCCACCGTGCTCATCCCCTGGGTGGTGCTACAGGAGCTGGACGCCATTAAGAACGGCAAGCTGACCAATGCAGTGACGCGCCGGGCCACGCCCGCCGTCAACTACATCTACTGCTGCCTGAAGAACCAGGAGCCTCGCCTCACGGGCCAGTCTATGCAGCAGGCCTCACTGGCTCTCTGTGAGTAACACCACCATCTGTGTGTGTGTGTGTCTGTGTGCGTCTGTGTGTGTGTGTGTGTTGGGCTATATGAGAACCCAGAGAGAGTCTTCTCATTGTTCACTGCCACTGTATGTGTGCAGCAGGCTTTTCATGGGTATTTGTGAGCCATGTTACACATGCAAACTGGTTGTGAGTTTACATTTCAGGTCCAATTTGGATTCCTGAATGCCCATAGAACAAACTTCTCTCATGGGGATGGATCTTAGGTCTATACTCGTTTCAAAGAACCAAAAATTGCTTTTAAATCTTTATAAAAGTTTATAATTGCTGTCTGTCAGTGAATATTTGGGTTAGGCTACAAAAGGACTCTCAGTTCTTCAGTTACGTAAGCGATGCGATGACAGACATCCTGCAAAGCGTCTTCTGAGTGGAGATCTGTGGGTGAAGGAGCTCAGAGTGTGCCTGCCGCCTGCTAGGCTACTCACAATAGTGTGTCTTTGATGAGGCTAGTGCATTATCACACTGTTTTCAGGCCGCCGTGCTTATATAATGCATCACTCCTAGCACAACAAAGGTGATACAGTAATCTATGCAGCTGGTGATGGTCCACATGCCACATTCCTGTGCTAAAAATGTCTGATTAATTGTCAGGCTAACTAACTGACTCCTCCTCTTGAAACTTCTGAAATCCACAAGGGAATAACCACCCAAAACTCACTCCCCAGTGCCTGGGCAATTTGATGGCGCTTTGAATGTGTTTGTTTCTTTCATCCACACTGAAATCTTTGTGTTGTTTGTTATACCCAGGAAAAGAAGTTAAATACCTTGGTTGGGGACTTTCCCCATGGCTAACACAGTGGCCACAACTTTCCACAGTGGCCACTGTCACAAACAAGTGCTCCTACTACCCCACAAGTTAGCCTAAGTATTATAAATAAGGCTGTCAAGTGAAACAATTAATCTAATTATTTACATGATTTGTGATTTGATTAATCGAAATTAATCGTGAATTGACAAAGTAAACATCCCCTGACAGTTTCATTGGGCAGGTACAGAGTGAAAGAGCAGGGTTTGGGTTAGGTGACGGTTCACAAGCATGGATTAAGGCCACATTGCCGGAGAGAAGGCAGATGGTAACCAGCTTTGTTTGCGAGCAAAAAGAGGCAAAGGAAGGGCAATGGATAAACTGGCATAATGTTGAGAAGAGGAAGATCAGCTGGAGAGAATTGTGGGCTATGGCTGTTAAATGCACTAAATTCATTGCCACTTATGATGTCCTCCCAACTCCACAGAAGCTCAGTCAGTGAGCAGGAGAAGACGGAAGCTGCAGGTTGTGCATGGGTGTTGGCTTATTAAAACATATCTGTGTGGAGACATAATCAGGTTTTAAAATCATCAGACGTGTTTGTTCGAGAATAAATAAGTTGAGGTTAACTCTTTGCTTGTCGATGACAAGGACAGTAGAATTTAGTTTGTGTGAGAGGGGGTAAGAACTTCTTATCAGTAGCATTAATGGCCTTAACAATTAATTCTCTAAGATCTTCAACCTGTCCTTAGTCACTGAACGCGGGATTTTGCCATCTGTCCAAATTCTTAACCTGTTTCTATACAATAGAAGGAACACCTCACCTTCAATATAAACACTCTCCACCAGGTTGCCTTAACTGATAGATAGCACAGATGTCTGTCACTCTTCACAAGTAAAGCTAGTCGCAGCAGGCAACAGCCCAGGCCAGCAGGGGTCGCTCTGTCCTGCCAGTCTGGAGTTAAATTCCGCAGTGGTCTGCCAAGCAGACATCTGACCTTTCTGTCCAGACATTGGACTAAGGACAGGGACGCTATCAGCACATGGCTCCCCATGTTAGCAGCCCCTCCAAGGCCCTGTCCTTCACCCTGCCGAAGAGGCAGACAGTTGAAGCTGCTGCTGAGCTGTGTTCTTATACACATTGGCGTGGTGGTTGGATCATTCTGATGTAGTCTGCTTCATCACGTTGATACAAAGGATGAGTATTCTACTCCCCACACATGTTTAAAGAGATGGGCAGTACAAGTGTAACTAACGTATCTCGCTGTCATTTTCATGTTTCAGATTTTACATCTTTCTTTTTCTTTGTGTTCTCTTCCTGCTCTCTCTCTCTCTTTGTCATCCTCTCTTTTTTCTGTCTCTTTCTGTTTTAGGTGGGCTGAAGACTGAGAATAATGATGATCGTGTTTTGCAGTGCTGTCTGCAGTACCAGAAGCTCTACCCAAAGAACCAAACCATCCTTTGCACGTGAGCACTCATACATCCTTATGCATCCTAATCCTTTTGTGTGTGTGTGTGTGTGTGTGTGTGTGTGTGTGTGTGTGTGTGTGTGAAATTCATGATATCTTGTGATATTTTGTGTGTGTGAGGTGTGGGCTGTTGCGTGTGTGTGTGTGTGGGGGGGGGGGGGCTATTGCGTGTGTGTGTGTGTGTGTGTGTGTGTGTGTGTGTGTCCGAGGTATGAGCCGTTGTGTGTGTGTGTAAGGTGTGGGCTGTTGCGTGTGTGTGAGGTGTGAGCTGTTTTGTGTGTGTGTGTGTGTGGGTGCGTGCGTGTGTGTGAGTGTGGACATTGAATTATTTTTAGTGCTTTTCCTAGGTGGATTTCATTTGCCTCACACTGTTGAATATATCAGATTTCCCCCCTCTGTGTTCCAATTATTTTCTCTTCCTCTTTTGGCTTTTCATCCCACCTCATCTCTCTCTGTTCATCCATCCTGCTCTGTGTGTCAACCCTCCACTCTCACTCTCTCTCGCTCTCTCTCTCTCTCTCTCTCTCTCTCTCTCTCATCCCTTGCAACCTTCCCATCATCACCCTCCCCTACCTCACTGATTTACTGACTCCCCACCTAATCTTCCTCCAACTGTGCATTCCTACCTCTTCTCCCTCTATCTTCCTCTCCCGCCCTCTCCTCTCCTCTCCTCTCCTCTCTCAGGAATGACAAGAACCTGTGCAGTAAGGCTGTGCTGAGTGGGGTCAGAGCTCTCAGTAAGACAGACCTGCTGCGTGAGGTGGACAGACTCAAGTCAGGGGTCCTTGGCACCACACCCACAGCTGACCCACGCACTGCCTGTCCCTGCTGGCAGCCTGCAGGGAAAGGTCAGTCAGAAAGTCACTTAGGGTGATAAAATATGACCTGTAACTAAAATGCAGCTGTTTAAAGATCAGTGCAATAATTTAGGCACCTCTGCGTAAAAGTGTTTTAAGCAGAAGTATGGAGTTTTGGTTGAGCTAACTAACTAATGCTAACTGGTGTCTTTTGGCGATGTCATTTGCAAAGTTGTGTTGTGAAAGCTTTTCTTACATTTGTTACACAGAACACAGAATTACATAGTACCTATCCTGGGTGGCTAATGGGGAAAGACACGTGTGTTTATGTCCTTTGCATGACCATATACAATCAAAATATATTTGGAGATGATGGCAAAACTAGTTGTCTATAAAAACATACCTTAGGAAGTGGCAAATTGCTGCACAGTGTTGCTTTAAAGTCTCACATGCAATATGCACAGATTTCAAACATGATGGTAGAGTTAGGAACCAGCAGCATTAGGCTAGAGTGTTGTTGCCTGAAGGAGCAAGCAATGTTCACCAGCTTTCTCATAATTGTGTGTGTGTGTGTGTGTGTGTGTGTGTGTGTGTGTGTATAGGAGGTAGAGAAGTCGTTTAGTAATCAGAAGGTTGCTAGTTCGATTCCCTGTCGAAGTGTCCTCGAGGAAGACACTGAACCCCTAATTGCTCCTGATGTGCAGTGTAAATGTAAAAAATATGTATATATCCTTGTAAGTCGCTTTGGATAAAAGCGTCTGCTAGATGACTAAATGTAAAATGTAAAATGTAAATGTGTGTTTCAGATGAAGATAGGAGCAGACAGGAACCAAAGCCTGAAGCTGAGAGAACGGAACAAAGAGATGAAGAGGAGCAAAAGAGAGCAGCAGCGGCCAGTCGTGAGCTGAGCGAGTGTGTGTGCCATCTGGAGGACACCCTGAAGGGGGCGCTGTCCGCAATCCTAGAGCAAGAGATGAGGGAGGCCTACGGAGACCTGTGGAATGAGGTAACACTCCCCCCCCCCCACACACACACACACCACCACACAGAAGTCTGCAATGCTCTTTATTTCATAAGTGTTCACTGCCACTGAAGGTTTCCAGACTTACATTCCACGTGTCTCGGGTAGGAACTCCATAAAGTCAATTTGTGCTGCAATGTAGAAGACATGCCATTGCTTACCGGCCTCCCTAGCAGTCAGACCAGTCCTGAGTCATTTCGAATTAACTCAGTATAAACAATGTGAATGTTTGTACAGTGATTACCTATTAGGAGGCTGATAAGGATATATAATAATATATTAACAGGTATTTTTATGACACTGCGGTCATGTAGGGTTTGTCAAAGTTTTTTTTTTCCCGTCACAGATTGTAGCCCCACATGGCTGATTGACAATATAAGGTTTGTGTCCCTAGGTGGGCGTGTCCCTTTGTGCTGGCGCACCCCAATGTGGGGTAGGCTCAAAGCACTTTTGGGGCAATAGCTTGTCAACCGTTTTGTAAAAAAATTACGAAACCTTCATGGCAAGTTGGCCTGTAGGAGCCGCCTAACTCATTACGACTCATTCGAGGCAGCGCCACCTAGTGAATAATGTTTAATGCAAAAATCTATCGCTTCACTAGCCACTATCTTGCGACATAAAGGTTAAAACTTCATGAAGTTTCACACCCTGTATCACTACCATATTCTTTGGATGCACCCACAATTTTGTGAATATTTCCCTATAGGGGGCGCTACAACTGACACATTTCAATAATTCAAGTGCTGCATAAGATAAAGCATATGAAATTTGGTATGCTTATACTTGGCTACATGTGCTCCATTTGGCTTGCTCATCAAGATGGTCGCCAATGGGCAGTCACAATTCAGAAGCCAATACATGCCTGTGATGTAAAGGTTAAATTTAATGACATTTTGTAGGCTCTTTCATAATGATTTTTAATAATTCAAGCTAATAGGACTATTTCAAATAAATCAGACAACCTACAACATGCTTTCCTCTGTTCCCCTGACATGGTTTGGTGTGATCATTATAGACACGTACTGCTTTTTGTATGTTTTGCACCATATGTAAGGTCCTATATGTCCTTGAATGTCTAGCGTGTGCCAGTGACAGGGGCCCTGCTAAGAATTCTGGGCCCCCTGACAGAATTTTCAGCCCACCCCCAGTGAGATGAGGGCCTCTAGTTGTGATCAGGGATCTTCAGATTTGGAATATCACATTGACAAATAGTAAATCAAATGAATGTGATTTAAATAACGCTATGATATGCTAAGCAAGCCTGCCTTGTTTGATTGGTTGTGAAAGGTCAAGCCAGGTCAGTAGCAAGGCAGCCAGGCCAGGAACTCAGTAGACACCGCTCCTGCCTGTGGTATCAGTCTCGTAAAGCAGAAAAATATGATGGGCTGTACAGGTGTTGTTTTATGTTGTCCATTAATGTGCTATTTGTTGGTCGGTCAAAATCCATGAATCTATTTTATTGCATCATGTGTTGATGAAGTGTGACTCCTACAGGTGTTAAATGTGTCACGTACGCACAGAGTGGTTGGACTGTGTGTTTCTACTGGCCGTGCGCGCTTTCCTGCCCAGGGGCCCCTGATTTCATAATCTGCCCATGCTCATCCTCTCACTGTGTGCGGTGCTCATGTTATGCACCACTATGCAGTACGTCTAGATAACATTCTGAATCTTTTGAGGATGGTTTGAAAACGGACTGCATCGCTTTACTAGGAACAGATGCATGACCTCTGACCTCTAGCAGGCCCACACCTGCAAGCACTCCTCAAAGTCTTAGATCTAGATCGTACAAGCAGTGTTTTTCTCTTCATCTTGATGATGGATAGATGGGTGGCAGAAGGAATGGATGGCTTAGTAGATGGATGGATAAAAACATATACTAATGAATATGAAAAGATAGATGAAGAAAAGAAGGAAGGAAAGTAACAGAAATGAAAGGAAGGAGACAGGTCTGGAAAAGAATTACTGTGATGACATGTCTGCATGTGGTAAGTCTGTATGTGCGTTCGGTTGCTCATTGTCTTGCGTCCATCTGTGGCTGTTACCACACCACTGGGGCCAGGTTTACTGGGTTTGCCCATGAGCTCATAGCAGTATCATTCATACAGTCAAATTCACCATCAGTGAAGAGCACTAACCCTGAACCACCTGAATCATCCTCTTGTCTGTAAGAGAGTGTGTCTGTGTGTGTGTGTGTGTGTGTGTGTCTGTGTGTGTCTGTGTGTGTGTGTCTGTGTGTGTGTCTGTGTGTGTGTCTGAGTGATTTAGAGTTGTCCAGGTGGCAAAAGCATGAACCTGTTTTATTAATTAAAGTTTGTGTATTATTGTTGTGTCTGTGTGTAGATTGTGTACCTGAAGCCTCCCTGGAGTCTGAGCGATGTGCTGCAGTGTGTGAAGAAGCACTGGATTGCGGTGTTCGGAAACATCGTCCAGCGCGGACTCCAGAGCAACATCTGCCAGCTCATCGACTGCCTTTGCTCAGGTAGATAAACACACACACAGACACACACACACACACACACACACACACACACACACATAAAGAAACACTCTCACTTACTCAAACATAGACACACACTCAAAAATACACACTCACTCACACAATCCTTTCTCTCTCTCTCTCTCTCTCTCTCTCACACACATACACACACAGACACACTGGCCTACCCTGCCAATACTCAGCACCCTCTACCTCCAGCTGAAACCGCAGCTGCTGTTCAAATCAACCACAAACTGAGGGCCAAACAACGGCCTCGGCTACACATTTCTCTTCTCTTCCATGCGCCATACACAACAGCACGTGCCATTTGTGTGTGTGTGTGTGTGTGTGTGTGTGTGTGTGTGTGTGTGTGTGTGTGTGGGGGCACATGCTGTGGAAGTATGACCTGGTTCTGTCTCTCAAAAACGGTAGCATGACTGTGCACTTCCTCTGTTTTTGGCTGTGTGCCACTACCCTTTATGAGTAGGCGGAGGGGCTGAGTGAGAGAGAGAGAGAGAGAGAGAGAAGAGAGGGAGGGAGGGAGGGAGGGAGGGAAGGAGGAGAGAAAAGAAAGAGCATGAAGGAATGGAGAGCCAGAAGGAGGAGAGAGAACTGTGTTTATACAGGAGTGGAAAAGTACAGCTCCCTCCCTCGCGTCCCAGGGCGTGTGTGTGTGTGTGTGTGTGTGTGTGTGTGTGTGTGTGTGTGTGTGTGTGTGTGTGTGTGTGTGTGTGTGTGTGTGTGTGTGTGTGTGTGTGTGTGTGTGTGTGTGTGTGTGTGTGTGTGTGTGTGTGTGTGTGTGTGTGTGTGTGACACACGCATGGTTATGCACACTCACAAACGCACACACTTACCTTCTTCTGCCAGTAGGAGTCTCTCTCCCCCTATATCCCACTCTTGCTTCATGTGTTATGTTAACCTTTGTGTGTGTGAGTGTGTGTGTGTGTATATGAATGTGTGTGGGTATGTGCACTGTATATGTGTGCATGTGTACTGAGTCTCTCCTCTCCGCACAGATAAGACGGTCGACCGTGAGAGCGTGCTGCTGTCTCTGGCAGTGGCGGTGGAGCTCTTCACAGCCTTCAGCAGCAGGTGTGACTACAGCGGTGTCCTCCCCCAGAGCCTGACCATCCTCCAGGGGCTCCTGCAGCGACTCCAGCCCCAGGTAGAGCCTTAGGCTGGGGCCATACACACACCTCCTGCCTGTGCTGGGGCAAGCATGCTCAGGACATACATGTGTAGCAGGGCAGGACTGTGGAGAAGTTTATATGAATTTATATGCATGTTTGGAAGTTTGTTAATTTTGTTGATTTGTGTATGTGTGTGTGTGTGTGTCTCTGTGTGTGTGTGTGTGTTTGTCTTTCTGTGTTTGTGTGTGTGTGTGTGTGTGTGTGTGTGTGTGTGTGTGTGACTGTCTGCGTAGCCTTCCAGGTCTCCCAAGGCAGATGATGACTCAGTCATGCTGGAAGAGGAGGTGTCCCAGGCCTCTGGTGTGACTCATCAGGACGTGTGGCAGGTCTTTGAGAACATCTGGAACAACGTGTGTCGGCTCAGGTGAGGATGGCAGGGATGAATGGATGGAGGAGAGCTGGAGAGAGTGATTCTTCTGCCACTCTTCAAGATCAACCTCGTATTCTCAAACAGAAGCTCTAGAACCAAAGAATTCTGACAGATTTTAACTTCGGCATTTGCAGACACAGATAGTTATTGTTGCTGTATTTTTCCTGTCTGGTCATGTGACCCAAGGACTGTAAACCGGTTTTGAGGGGAATTTAAATGGAAAGCCATTGTCTGTTACCAACACTGTCCATAACCATTCTGTACTAAAGGACAATGAGTGTCTGGTGTTCAAACATAACAAGCCACCAGACATCACTCAAATTTCAAGGGATTTAATTGATTCAAGTGGGCTTGAATATGTTGTCACGCACTTATAGAATAATTGTAGTGTTCTGGAGTATGTTGTATCTGTTGAATTGCATATTGATTGGGTTTATGAAGGTTGGTTTCAGCTGTCTGATTGGGCCCCTTTCTTCTCTCATAGCTCCGCTGTGTTCACAGCCCTCCAATACCATCCGGGCTCCATGGAAACGGCTCCGTCTAAAGAAGCTCCTCCGCCTTCCCAGGATGCACTCTGCTGCCTTCAGAAGCTCTGTGTGGCTGTTGCACAACTGCTGCAGGATTTTCAGAGGTAAGGCAAACACACACATATACACACACACACACACACACACAAATACAAATACACACACACACACACACACATTTGTACACATATCTGATATTAAATCTACTAAAAGGTCTTTACAGATTTCAATATTGCACTTGTACACACACACAAACACACACACACAAACACAAACACAAACACACACAAAATCCAGCAAATCCGCAAATGCTTCCACAGGGGCTTGTTTCAGAAATGAGGTACTAATTCACAGGCACACTCGCTCTCCCCCTCTGGTTTTAAATTAGCTTAAAGGCTCCCTCTAGTGCACTTCTGTAACACACCCACACACCCACCAACACACACACACACACACACACACACACACACACACACACACACACACATACAGTGCAGGATTGTCTTTGGGCTTCTTGACTTCTACTGTCCGCTCTGTGGCTGGTTTCAGGCTTTCATTCGTTTTCATCTTGGTTTTAAAGAGTAAAATAACACCTGTTTGTGTGTGTGTACTTGTGCGTGTGTGTGTGCGCTTGCGTGTCTGTCATGTCTGTCTATGTGTCACTGGATTTTAAATGAATGGCAGCACAAAACTATCACGGCTTCTAGATCTAAACTTTTCCATGGAGACAGCAGGTGTGTTCTCAGGAACTGAGTGTGGACATTCCCAGGAGCTGTGCCCTGCTGTGAAGCAGTGACATAGGAGCCTTTGACTGTCACACCCTCCATGCGGTCATGCCTGGCTATCAGTAAACACAGGCTGTTGTTGTTTTGCATGCAGGGACAGGAAATATCTTGAGAAGTGCACAGAATGCAGAGTGCATTTGAAAGGCATTCCGAGGTCATTAAGAGGCAGGGCTGTGTGTGTGTGTGTGTGTGTGTGTGTGTGTGTGTGTGTGTGTGTGTGTGTCTTTGTGTGTGTCTTTGTGTGTGTGTGTGTGTGATGAAATATGTATCCGTCAAGGTCTTATACTGTTAAAAGCAGAGCTCAGTCTGCTGGTTGAAGGTGTGGCTTAGCTCAGGAGTGTGGCTCAGTCTCCCCCAGGGTCCTAAAGGCTGATGTGTGTCTGGGTGCTGTTTTGATCAGTTGTATTGATGCCTGCGTGAGACATGTTAGTCATTCTCTTCTGGAGCGTTATGTCATGCAGGTATCAACTTCAGTGCCTTAGTCATCACCATCTGTGCTTACACACACACACACACACAGAAGTTACCGCCTCTCTGAGTCAGACTCTCTCTCTCACATGCACACACACACACACACATACACACATAAATACATACATACATGCTGTTCCCACCTTCCCTGTCTCAGCTGAACAGATCACAGCACTACTTGCATGATGGGAGTTGGGGGGCTTAAGCTATTTACTTTCACCTTCACTGAGACTTACATACACTACATTATCCAGAAATATTCAGTGTGGTAAATCAAGATGCCTTGCATTCATATTCCATAAAGAACAACGTCATGTCCAGAGTTTTATTCAGTCTGACTGTCAGTTTGTGTAATGTAGTTTTTAACATAGTGATGCATGTTAGTATGGTGTGTACATACTTTACCATGTGTATGATGGAGTCTTAATGCGTCTTCATCAGCTTCACTATTACACGTGAGTGTGTGTCAGTAGTGTTGTGACCTCTTTAAGGCTATTTTTACTGTCTGGCCCCTCTCTGCAGAGATGAGGCATGCTCAGGTGGACTGAAAGAGAGCAACAGAGAGAAAAAGAGAGAGAGAGACAGAGATGGAGAGAAAGAGAGAGAGAGAGAGTTACAGAGAAAGAAAGAGATAGAGATTTATTTTTATATCTGATTTATCAGCTCGCTAAAACCATTGTATTTATATTCTCTGTTGGTTAAATTCTGTACTTAAAGTCAACTAACCGTTTTACTTCTGGCAATCTAAAAATGTATCCTGTGCTCTGCCAGTACAGTAAATTGAATTAAATCGTATGAATCACATTGAGTAAAAGACAGAGAAAGAGAGCGATCCATTGTGTTTTGTTTTGGGCCGATTGAATGGCTGGTGATTGCTGATGTAAGATACTGCAGTCATATCCAGATATCCACTGCCGTTATCTCAGAATGTTTTGTGTTTGCAAACTGTTTTGCATCGATACGACACTAGTAAAAACGCTGTTGCTAGCTAGGTCATTTAAAATGTGATGTTTTAATCACATTTCTTGCATAACCTATGTTATATAGTCTACAACTAAACAAGATTATTACCCTAAGCAATGGCACTACGAGACGAGATAAATCCTATAAATCATTTCTTTGTCAACATCAGCTAAACGTCGTTTGGGTGAACAGAATTTCCTCAGTGAAGTAAACCCTGCTTAAGATTGCTAGCATTTAGCATCATGCAATATCAAACCCAGAGAAGGCTTTGGCCACTAATGTTTCCGATAGATCACACCCTCCTCGTAGAAATGGAACAAATTGGCAGATTACCATGAAGTTTTTGCCAATAAATATATATATTTTTGTATTCATTGCCACTGAAGACAGAGTGAAGTCTTTGGAGGGTGGAGCTTAGGCTGAAGCTTTATGGAGAATGAAACGTGATTGGATAAAGTTGGGGCTGTGTCATCATTGTTTTCAAAGGGTTCTGAATTCTCCTGTCTACGTGACAACTTAAGGGTTGTGTTTTCAAAGTTCCACTCTGGAGCCCATTTTCAAAAGTTTGAGTTTTTAGGTTCCGAAAACGCGGTTGCCATGTGGATGATAGGCCAAAACACAACAAAGACGTTTCAGCTTTGAGTCAAAACTTCATTTTTACCGTTGAGTGGACACCCCCTCAGAATATCTCAGAAGCTATTGTTCACCTTCACCTCTTGTCTCTTGTCATTTACATTTAAAAGTGCCCTTCTCTCCTAATTGGCCAGTTAAAGATTGAATAAAGAAGTTGTGTGATTATTTTCTAATCTTGTCTGCAGTATGCTGTTGCAGACTTGTTTTATGATTTGTACAGTTAATGATTCATGTACTTGAAGATTATGTTGTGTGTGTGTGTGTGTGTGTGTGTGTGGGTTGGGGTGGGTGGGGGGGGCATGTATTTTTAGCTACCATTAGTATATTTCAGATAGGACTGAGAGAAAATGTTCCTGTCTTCCTGTGATGTACCCTCAAATGAGCCCACTGCAGTGTCAGTCCTTGAGCTGAATTTAACAGAAAGAAGGATGCTGTGATTTTTAGAGGCAGTCAGTGTGTGGGTGGTATCTCTCTCTCTCTCTCTCTCTCTGTGTGTGTGTGTGTGTGTGTGTGTGTGTGTGTGTGTGTTGTGTGTGTGTGTGTGTGTGTGTGTGTGTTGTGTGTGTGTGTGTGTGTGTGTGTGTGTGTGTGTGTGTGTGTGTGTGTGTTTGAGGAGCAACAGACAGAGCAATGCCAATTTTGAGAGGTTTCCTAGGAGATTGCGACTCTTTTTCATGTTCTTGAAGCAAAACGGTGACTCATCAGAGCATCTGTATATCTCTCTCTCTCTCTCCCCTTCCCCTACTCCCTCTCTCTCCCTCTCCATCTTTCTTTCACTCTTTTGTTCTCCCCTCTTCCTCCTCATCACATCTCCCCCTTTCTCTCTTTCTCTCCTCTCTGTCCCTCTTTCATTTGTCATTTTTTATTTTATTTCGGCCAGTCCCAGTTCTTCCACTCTTGCTCCTGATGGGATATCATTTATACCATATATTGAAGATTCAGTCTTAGGTTTGATCAGTCAGGATTCAGGTTTATTCTTGAAGAATGGCGGCCGACCACTGTGAGACAGAGACTGAGGATCCATCCTCCCTCACAGAACTTCACCTCAGTATATCTAACTTATTCCTTGAGGAACAGTCTGTTAAATACACTGATATTCAAGGGGTGTTACCGTCTATTCAAATGGGCCATGGGTGCAGGGCTCTTTGTCTCGACCTGGGGGGGGAAGGTGAGAGTCTAATATCACACCTCACTCCCCAAGAGTATATTCACCCAGGAACTGTTTACATGCTAGTTAAATCCAAATAAAAGTAACAATTATAACTAGGTATAATATCATTGAATTATTGACTATGGCATATTCTTATGACCTATGCCGGTCCCTTCATTTGCTCCTCCACCTCTTCTGTCATTTGATGTAACCCTTTCATCTTTTTCTCTTTTATCTCTCTCATGTCTCCATCTCTCTCTGGATCCTTCTGGTTCTCTCTGTTATTTATCTAATAGCTATGTTGTGTGTCTGTCTTTGTATCAATGTGTGTGTGTGTGTGTGTGTCTTTGTATCGATGTGTGTGTGTGTGTGTATGTGTGTGTGTGTGTGTCTTTGTATCGATGTGTGTGCGTGTGTCTTTGTATCGATGTGTGTGTGTGTGTGTGTGTGTGTGTCTGTCTTTGTATCGATGTGTGTGTGTGTGTGTGTGTGTGTCTTTGTATCGATGTGTGTGCGTGTGTCTTTGTATCGATGTGTGTGCGTGTGTCTTTGTATCGATGTGTGTGTGTGTGTGTGTGTGTGTGTGTCTTTGTATCGATGTGTGTGCGTGTGTCTTTGTATCGATGTGTGTGTGTGTGTCTTTGTATCGATGTGTGTGTGTGTGTGTGTGTGTGTGTGTCTTTGTATCGATGTGTGTGTGTGTGTGTGTCTTTGTATAGATGTGTGTGCGTATGTGTGTGTGTGTCTTTGTATCGATGTGTGTGTGTGTGTGTGTGTGTGTCTTTGTATCGATGTGTGTGTGTGTGTGTCTGTATCAATGTGTGTGTGTGTGTGTGTGTGTGTGTGTGTGTGTGTGTGTCTTTGTATTTATGTGTGTGTGTGTATGTGTGTGCAAAGAATTCATTCTGTTTGATGGTGTCATCAGTTTGATGTTGAAACAGAGATAAGAGCTGTCTTTGAATGCTGTCTGACATTTTCTGTGTGTGTGTGCCTGCACATGCACTTTTTGGTTAGTATAACTCACTGAGCTCACGCACACACACACACACACACACACACACACACACACACACACACACACACACACTCACACACACTCTCTCTTTAAAAAATAAATGAAAAATTCAGACTCCTGCATTCTTAAACAGAGACCAGAGGGCTGGGCTCACACTGATCCCAGGTCAGGCTGTTGCTGGGCAGAACAGGGCTTAACTGTGGTGAGGGAGGTTCCCAGTGAACCTCACCAAAAATTCCAGTACAGTATCTTCTGGGAAACATGGCCATTTACTGGTTTGAGTGACGTGGATGGGACTTTTGTGTGAATTTGTTAGGCTGTAGCGTGTGTGTGTGTGTGTGTGTGTGTGTGTGTGTGGCATAGTGGCTGTGGCCTTTACACAATCTTCAAAACAGGAAGTGGTTTAAATAAATCAGTGACTGACCTAGTATATTAACCCCCCCCCCACCACTCTCTCTCTCTCTTTTCCTGTCTCTCCATCTCTCTCAGGCTTCTCTCAGCTGACTGCTCTGTAAATGATGCCCAGTCTCTCATCACCTTCATACAAACCACTGAGGTATGACTCAACACACATGCACACACACGTGCACCCACACACACACACACACACGCACGCGCACACACACACACACACAGAGGCCACAGCCTAACAAATTCACACAAATGTCCCATCCACACACCATACTTGTCAAGTTGTTTTTTTCCAACATTTCTCATGTCTTATGTATGTGTAAGTAAATCTCACTAAATGTCTCGTAGATCACACTCAATGGCATAAAATGAGTGTGAGTCAACGATGTTTCAATATTCAACGGGTATGCTCCTGCATCACTGAACACCATCTTCTTATCTCGATGGGGCAAACATAGACCTGTTTACGAAATGCCACACAAATGTATCAATATATTTGCATGTGTTGTCCTCATGACCTCATGAATTTTTAATCATGCTAATTTGACAGGTATGACATACACACACACACAGACACACGGCTAAAAAGAAAAATGATAATTACCCATCAATTAAAATTAAACAGAGGCAAAAACACGACACACTCATGTCACCTTTGATGTCATACATCTTGTGGCGTATAGGGTTTGGGTTAGCACACCATCAATATGTGCCAGCTCAAACAATGCATTATCAGGTGTTGTGTTCCATAATAAAGGCCAATTTATTAATCATGAAGGTACTTGTTTTGACATCTTCAGTTAAGAGAGCAGATTTCAGATTTTCTTTGAACAAAACAGTCCAAATGTCTCTATAACATGGCAGCAGGGTTAAGCCACCATCTCACCTCCTGCTCATGGTCTTATCAGTCCCTTGTGGTCCGGGTGATGTCAGCCCTGCATACAGGTGGCTCAAGCTGAGTGGCTCTGCAATGACTAACACTGACATTTTATAATATGTAAACTGTTCTGGAATCAGGTGTGTGTGTGTTTGACCAGGTTGTGTGTGATTTTGTAGATTGCTGTGCTAGAGCCTCACTTCACTGCTCAGGACCTATACGATTGTCTGTCACAGCAGGAGTTCAGGTAGGTTACGCATACGCTCACACACACACACACACACACTCACACACTCGCGCTCACACACTCGCACACATACTGGTAGACGTTCACAACCTCATCATTCTGTACTTACCAATGAGCCCTCAACATACACTTACTTTCCAACAAATGTGCAACATGTGGATTTTCTCTTCATTGTTGCATGGACAGTGGTGACTTATGTTTTCATATTGTTTTAATGGAACCTATTTGTCATCCATAGCTCATGATGACAGTTAATTATGTTATTCAATGAGATTTGGCTTAAATGAGGTCATAAACTAAGTGGTTGTAAATCCTGACAGGATGGTGCAATATTTCATTTAATTTCATCTCATGGATTTAGGGTTCTTAGAAAGCACATTCACCTTCGCCGCAATGCTTGTCCTGGACTTGTAATGAGGTTACATTGTTGATGTGTGTGTGTGTACGTGTGTTTCTGTCTGTGTCTGTGTGTGTGTGGTGTGTGGTGTGTGTGTGTGTGTGTGTGTGTGTGTGTGTGTGTGTCTGTGTGTGTGTGTGAGAGAGAGTGTGTGTGAGAGAGAGAAAGAGAAAATTGTCAGCTCTGTGACCAGAGTCTAATTTCAGCATTGTTGCATCACAATCCCCAACCACCCACACTCTATTACAGTTCTAAGAATCCCTCAAATGATGTCCCTGATTCCAAAGGTTTTGTGTGTGTGTGGGCACGGCTGATATTCATACAGGGGATAATGAACCCCTGAATTAGTAATGATAGCTATCAAAAGTATAGTCCAATCTCTGTCACACACACACACACACACACGCACACACACATATACAAGCATGCACAGGTCCTGATCTTGTGAAAGACGTGTACAAAATGATGGCATAAAGATTGAGGTAGATTATGATTTTGTGTATGTGACGTGTTGAGTATCTTCATACTTGTCAAGTCAATTCAAGTCACATATTTTTATAGCACATTTAAAAACAACAGGAGTTATACCAAAGTGCTTTCCAGTCAAGGTT
>NC_045161.1:11001009-11068509 GCF_900700415.2 Clupea harengus | reverse complement strand
TGGATCACGCCGTCCTGGCAGTTTGGGTGCGACCTTTAAAGATGTTTTCTTTTTTTCAAAACGCATGAGAAATATGACGAAAAATGGCTGCTTCGGCTTGCCATACCTCAGCTCAGGGTAAAAAAATACAGACTGATAAATCTCCACTCGCATCTGCAGATCTGCCACAGCAGAGGCGTAGCAAAAATCACGTGTAAAACAACAGCCAATCGAGAAGCCCACTTGAGTCGTAACTGATGACTTGTCTGTATTTCCAGCCATTACTTATCTATGCAAGATTTGTCTACACATTCACAGATGTATGCACACATTTACAGACTTGTCTACACATGTACAAATCTCAATACACTTTTTTTTTACACGTTTACCAATCTGATTATGCACACACAGATCCTGAATACACATTGGCAGATTCCTGTACACATTCTCAAATCTCCGTACGCATTCTGAGATTCTTTTACATATTTACAAATCTGATTATGCACACATGGATCGAGATACAGTTACACAACTCTCCACACGCATAACTCTGCTACAGTAATACCCCCATCAACTGAAACCTGACTGAAGAAATATGGTAGATCTGTGCTCATATCTTACTGAGTGAGGCTTATCAAGACACATGGCATTAGAGAGCTGGGATCTCATGAGCTGTTAGTTTTGGTAGTGGTTGGTGTGGAGATGCTTTGCCTGAAACCAAAGCTCAGAACTCTTCTGTAAACGGGAGTTAGGCCCTAATGTGCCCTGGCAACTTTTTTTTTACGCAGCAGTAAAGTGAGTCAAGAGGCTGTGGAGCCGGTCGCACAGCTTAGTGTTTCTCTAGAAAATCCCAACGCTCATTTAAAGGGACAGAGCGCTTCAAAAGTAGAGCTATTTGATGTTTCAAAAGAGCCAAACACAAGGTCAGTGGAGGTCAATGGACGGCTAATGCCAGGTGTTCTTCTCACGCTGAGCAGCCCCCCCATGACTGTTACACGTTTCAAACGCTCGATAACCCCCTTGGGACTCGTAGGGTGTCTGCTGAGGTCACTTCCCCTTCCTCTTCCGGCCGTAATGTCCTTCCTGTTTCTCGAACCGGCAGTGCAGCAGAGTTGGGCCTCTGCCCATCTGATGGCAGGAAGGTGTTTGTTGGTCAAGAGTGTCAACAAGGGCCACTTGAGGACATCTCTCTCTCTTTCCTTCTCTCTGTCTCTCCCTCCCTCGGCTCGTTTGCCTGAGGTTAATTGGTCTATTCATGCTTTGAGACCTTTGGGAGAGTGAATGAGTGGTTATGAGTTCAAAAGCAGGAGGAGTTTGTGTGTGTGTGTGTGTGTGTGTGTGTGTGTGTGTGTGTGTGTGTGTGTGTGTGTGTGTGTGTGTGTGTGTGTGTGTGTGTGTGTGTGTGTGTGTGTGTGTGTGTGTGTGTGTGTGTGTGTGTGTGTGTGTGTGTGCAGTGACGTTTTACAAGCAGTTGTGGTAAACAAGGAAATAAGCACCTTCGTCTTTTACTTTTATACCTACCATTTATTTCTGAGGATTTGGCAAGTCTATATTTACTGTACAGTCAGTCTGTCTGTACGTTTTTGTGTATGTAGTCCCTAACATCGGTGTGTGTGTGTGTGTGCGTGTGTGTGTGTTTTCCAGACAACAGCTGTGTGTTGGCGGCAACCAGCTGTCAGAGCTGCAGGTGAACCTGGAGAGGTGTGCTGCTGTTGTGGGCCGGACGTGGAGCTGACACCCACACCCATCAGAACATCCCCAGCCCCTCACCGCCTTCACCCAGAACCACCACAGCCATTTACACCACCACCTACATAGAACCCTGGACCTGGGACAAACCTAGTTCAGTTCCCCCATAAACCAGATGGATCCACCCCCAGTAGAAAATTAAATAACCCATCTACTCTCCACAACCCCATGTTCAAGCCATCATAGGCAAAATGACACTTGAAAAAAATAACCTGAACCCAGACTGCAGCCAAGCCCAACCGAGAATGCCAACCCGAAGCATGAAGCAGAGCCCAGCCTTCCACCTCCCTCCACAGCTCCGGTGTCCTCCCACAGAATCCACATTTTCCAATTCAAATTTATAAAACTTTGTTAGACATCCCAGGGCTGCAGAGGAGCTCGTCTTAAACCATACACACAACTTCAGTGAGGAGTTGAAGAGCTTCAGTTGGTTCTGTTCTTTGCTCTATTTTGTTCATTCGTTTGTTTGTTTGTTTGGTTTCATCATAGCCTGTAGACCATGAACCATCCCCTCAATAATGCCGTTAGTGCTAATGCATCATATTCAACAGGACCACAGCATCTAGGATGGTCCTTGTCCTATGCACTACTGATCACTGTCCACCCAGGTTCATTAAAGTGTGAGGTTAAGCCTGGCCTGGCAGATGAGTGGCTATATTCTCCCATGATTTGAGAATAGCTAATGAGGACTTGAAGCCTGTCCTGATAAGTGTTTGATGTGAATGTTCCGGAACATTCTTGAAGTCTCCTGTGAAAACTCAGCTAGCTCGTGGTGCATTTTAGGCTGTGGTGGCTGTATGTCCACCTCACGCTTTGCTGTGATGGTCCTGGTGCTGTAATTAAGTTCACGTGTGTACCCAGCCCACACGTTCTTTTCTTGCAGGCGTGTAGCAACCCTGCCCTGAAGCAGCCCTGGGTCTGCACTGACGTCCCGTCTTTGTGGTTGGGTTACATAACCTCCCCAGTCTTGCAGTCAGTCAGCCAAAGAGGTATGAGAATGATGTCAGTGGCATGCCTAGAAGGCTGTTCCACCACTTTGTCACTCTATCATTTTCTGCTGCTGTGATTTTTCATTTTCTCGTGGGACTCAGCTATGCAGTATACCTCAAGTGATGGCAAACTCTGAAAACTTTTTCTTTTTTTAACAAACATTTGATATGGCATTTACAGAGACTGCTCAAGCTAGCTAAAAAAATAAACTTTATGCAATGCATTTTTTTATCATGAATAAATTATAAATTGTATATTATTTGTTTATTGTAATTGAGTATTAGCCAGGATGGACGGTTCTTTTCCACAAACTGTAAATAGTTTTATGTAAATGCACATTTTTTTAAAGTTTGTTTTCATTAAAAAACTAATAAATCCATGCAACCCACTGTTTTTATTTAATCTTGTAAATGCATTCCAGTGGATTAGCTGATACGAATGGGAGACATATGTGTGACTCACTGCTGCTCCAGCATCGTCATTGACACACAGTGAGGACAGATGGATGTTGTGAAGGGAGTTTACACTTAAGGCCGGGGGCTGTGACATCATTACTTCCGTTGTGTTGGCGATGTCCAATAGGACGTCTGAGTTGTCAGCCTTAACCCATATTAGTCCATAAATGAACTTTCGCATTTCCTTCAGTCCTTGTGTGCTCTAACCTTGCCTGAGCACAGATGGGAAGAAATGTTCAAAATCGATCCAATGGTTTGGCTAAAAAGAGCTCTTCTTATCACATACAATTTTGTCTTTTGTCACACGGACTACCGATTTTTAAAGAAATGGTACAAAATGGCTTTAAACTAGTAGTTAGCATGAATATTTTTTATTTTGATACTCAAATTTGATATTTATTTATAGAGACTTTACCATTGTTTTCAATGGCAGCTTAGTCCACATTAAATTCAATGCATTTTCGAAGGATGGTGCTGGTTAACCTTTAATAAACTAAAAACCTTGCGGACATGCATGTATACACACACCATAGTGCCGTCAATATGGTTGAGTATCGCTCTGGCTGCAATACCAACTAGTTGCAGGATTATTTCCGTAGGCCGGGTGGGTAATGCCATAGACATATATAGGTCTATATATGATCTATACATGTCTATGGGTAATGCTCTTGCCCTTTGCTACGAATGGTGTCAGACGTAGAATGACACGCTTCCGGCTATCGGTGTGTGCCCGAAACTAACCATACAAGGGAAGGTTGATTCCTTCGCTGTCGTCATGGATTTAACGCTGCCGTTTATTTTTGTGAATGATGTGGGCGGAGATTAGAGAAAGGGATTTTCTGAGTTTGACTGACAGGTATCGGCTGGTCACCTTAGGTCAAACAGATAAAGTCAGGGCCTGAGGTCATGTGACCGGATCTATGAAGACAGAGGACTTAAAGAAGAGAAAGGTAGGCACTGCCATGGTCACATGCAAGTTGTCACCCAACTTCAGTTGTCTTTTTAAGTTTCTTTACCTCTGAATAAAAAATCTTTATAGATTATTTATAGATAGATGTATTTCATGCAGTTTACATTACACTTTAGTAGAGGAAAAAAAAAATCTAAGGCTCACATTAGTATATCTATATTCTCAGCATGCCGTATTCAACATTCGCTCCAAAATCCAAGCCTTCTTCACTTCATAGACCTTCACTTCACTTCTTCACTTCATAGAAAAGGAGGGCCATTTGTGCTTGTCTGCAAACCAGGCTAACGTTCACATTGCACTACAGCACAAAAGGTTGCGTGATGCTCACGCCTCCAGCCTCTGGGGATGACTAGATTAGTGTAATCCCTACCGAATTAGAGTACCTACTCAATCGGCCAAGAAGCTGGGAGTAAAAACACTTAGACCCAGTGTGGTTTGAACTGGTTGTGACAGCAGTGACAGGAGATGGATGACGTATACAGGTTTCACAGGTTGAAATGGTTTATTAGTTTAAGAAAATTCTTATAACAAACGTGATACAGGAATTTCAGCTCCCTAAATCGCTCTACATTAGGAAAGAAAAAAAAAAGAATCTGAGCAACATCTCAGCCTCTCAAAAGTACTCAACACAAATCCAGAAATTGGGGTAAAATGCATATCAGAAAGAGCGGGGGGAGGAAAAATGAAAAACAAAAACTGCAGTCCTGTGACTGAGTTTTTAGTCGAGTAGCTGTAACAAAAGGGTCGGTTAGCAGAAGCACTGGAGAGTGAGTGTGTGCGTATGCTGGACTGGCACTGTGTGGGGTTGATGACTCCGCCGGTCTTGTGCATCTGCAATCTTATCTATTGGTTAATTAGCCGTGTATAAAAACATATATATAAAAAAAGGCCATAGTTTAAAGATTGGTAATGCAATCATGCGTCTGGTTAAATGACCCAAACCAAAAGCCATGTGGTTTGTGAGTGTGCGTATGTGCGTGTGTGTTGAGTAAGGCATTTGCACTGCAGATCGTTTAATGAGTTAAGGAAAATGAAAATAACCCGAAATCACTTTTTGAACACATTTCAACCGCATGTCTTTCTCGTGTCAGCTGCTGGAGCTGACGCTAGCTGATGCTAGCTAACACATCAACATGGCTGCCTTCACTTCCTGCCCTCACAGCAACACCCCAAAAGGAAGAATTTAACAAAACAAAAAACCTTTCAACTCAAATTACTTAAAAAAAAAAAAAAAAAAAAAAAAATGTATAACTGCACTAAATGTATTAAAATGTTGGCATTCTTTTTAGTTCAACAGTAAATGAATAGAGAGAGAAAAACAAACAATATATACAGCACGAAAATGAAAATAATATATCTTATGCAATATGCAAAGGCTTCAAGTTGCTTTCCGCAACCCCTCCCACCCCCCAAACACTAAATAAACCCACCCATTCACAATCAGCTGGCCTTCACTGAAGATCCGTGACACTGAAGACCCCACCCCAGAAAACCTACCCCTACCCAGCCCGCTTACATACAGAGACGTCACAAAGCACGATTACGGTCACTAAGCCTGTTAGTTTGGAAAAGGTGCCCCTGCCCCCCCCACCCCTAATCACCCCCCCACACACACACGTAGCTCAGGCAGGGGTGCAGTCGGTGGCACAGGAAGTCCACTCGTCTGCATCCAGGTCGTACAGCTCCATGGTGTTCAGGAACTCGTTGCCGTCAAAGCCGCCAACAGCGCAGATAAAGTTGCCGAGCAGGGCCACACCCGCATTGCTACGTGCTGACGTCATGCTTCCCAGCATCCTCCACTCGTTGCGGGCAGGGTCGTACACCTCAACGCAGCGTAGAGCGTGAGTGCCGTCAAACCCACCCACCACAAACAGCTTGCCTGAAAGGAGAAAGGGGTTTAATAACTTAATGTTACCATGCTGTTATAAAACATAATAGCACAGTTGGATAGCTTTTCAGTCAGATTGTGTGGTCTGAACCAACTATTGTACAATTAGTCTTGGCCCCAAATAAGCGCCGTTCAAATTAATCTCTCCAGTACAGCAACATTTTGTTGGGGAAAGAACTGACTCGATTGCATTACATTTTTAAATACTGCTGTCAAAATGTAGCATGCATTTTCCTGCTTGCAATAACAGAGTCCTTCTGAGAACTTCGGTTGTCAAGCCCCTCAGAGTAGGAAACCATAGATCCAGATCACCTGGGCTGAAAAGAAGGTCTGTGCTCACCTTCGTACACAGTCACGCCTGCGCCCCGACGGGCCACGTTCATGGGGGCGATGAGGGTCCACGTGTTGTTGTCAGGATTGTAGCGCTCCACGCTGTTCAGGCAGTTCCAGGACTCCGCTCCTCCGATAGCATACATGAAGCCATCCAACTCGCACACCGCTGCCTGATGCCTCCCTATAGAGAACACACACACATGAATGTATGGCAGGGTTCAAAACCACTGCATGCCATGTGGTGTGTGCGATTCATGAATGGCAGACAGATGCGCTCAGACTTACTGATGTTGAGGGGGGCACAGTTGCTCCAGACTTTGGTGACTGGGTCAAAGGCGTCGCAGTTCTTAAGGCCCTTCTGCCCACAGGGGTCCGACCCCCCCACAACGTACAATTTGTTGTTAAGGGAACAGACACCTGAAAGACAATATGAGATTGCAGGATGTTAGTCACCTCGGCATATGTAGCTACGTACGGATAAGATGGTAGTTTAGACCTCACAGGCTCTGCTTTAACGGTCAAGAGCTCAGTAGTAAAGTGGCTTCCATGTTTTGTGCTACACAAATGATCGGAAGGAAAGATGATGGCAGCTCGTGTTCACCTGCGTTGCAGCGGTTGGTCCGAAGCTCTGGCACCTGAGTCCACTCATCGGTGGTCGGGTTGTATGTCTCCCCGCAACTCAGCTCATCCGAGTGGCCGTTGGAGCCGCCCATCACGTACAGCTGCCCCTGAGTGGATGAGAGGAAGATGGGCATGTCAAAGGAAAGATCTTTCTGAATAACAAAATGTAAGACTACTAGTATGTGTATTTAGTAATATTCTGTGATTGGCAGATCCAGCAACCAATAGAAAGACGCACCATGAGCACAGCCATCTGGAAGCGAGCCCGAGGCGTGCGCATGGGAGCCACAAACGTCCAGCTGTCGTTCTTCAGGTTGTAACACTCCACAGTCCTCAAACACTCTTCTCTGTTGTAACCACCTGGCCAGTCAGAAAAAAAATAGTTCACTGAGCAGCTCAGACAGAGACAGACACCCACCCAAGCCAGACAGACAAGCTTAGACAAACAGCAAAGTCAGTTTGCCAACGTCAGCTTTCTTTCCCTTCTTTTCTAAAAGCCCTGCTGCTGATGCTGGAATTCTTTCAAGGCACCCCATTTCACCCTAAAAGGCTGGTCTGAGGCCAGTTACTAACGCTCCAGGCCTGCAGCTTCAGGGACCGCATGGCACTCACGACAGCTGGCCCTGGATAAGTCACTACAGTCAGGCCTCTGTGGGCTTGGCAGAAGTTTGGACACTGACCTGCGGCGATGAGGCGGCCTTCCAGCGCGGCGGTGCCCAGGCCAGAGCGGGCGTAGTGCATGGGGGCCAGCGGACGATCCTCACTCTCCTCCAGCGGGCCCTCCCAGCTCAGGCTCTTGAGCAGGCAGGGCGTGGCCGACGGGGAGCTCTGAGGAGAGTTGCGCCCGTGCAGGAAGATCACGCACAGCGTGCCGTCCAGCACCGCCAGACACAGGTAGGTGTTATCTGCAGGGAGAGAGGGACTCAGATGAGAAACTGTGGACGAGAGGAAATGAGAAGAGAGCGGAAAACAAAAGCTACACAGGCAGGCAGACGGGTCAGGTCTAGGAATACTACTGTGACAAATCACCGGTTTAACCAATCATGAATCTACCACAACAAAGAATTTCCTCCAGACTTACTACTGGTCTTCTCGGAGGCGATGTACTTCCACTCGTGTTTGCTGGTCTGCTTGGTGGAGCCGGGAGAGAGGGTGCCAGAGGAGCTGGCGCTCAGCTGCCTGCTCACGCTCTCACGAGGGGCCTTCTTCTGCAGAACACCAATACACACACGGTGTATAACACTCATGCACGCTACAGACACACAACCTGGACCTTCTGCTATACAACCAATTAAGGCCTTTTGTCAAATATATAGAGATTCATTCATTCAAATAAGGGGCCTTATGTTAGGAAGCCCTTGGAACAAAGATACAGACTAGCAACAAGCCTTTTGCTAATCTCCCAGGCACAACACAAAATCTCAGGGTCTATCCAAGAGCTCTCTGTAGACAAACAAACATACCTTCAAAAAGGCCTATACACACACACACCCCTAAAAAGACTTCAAGCATTTTTGGCTAGAGAGCATACTCCTACGTTCAACGTATTCTATTTTAAAAGTTGCCCGTTTCACGAAACACCCACTTAAAAGCAGCCTATATGCTTCACCCATTTCCAAGACGGAGATCAACACCATAAGAAAACGTCCTAGGTCCACCCACAAGCACCAAATGGTCCACCTAGCCTATAGCAACACACCAGCTTTCATTCTGCTATGGGCACACCTCAGCACACAGAGGCCAATGGAACTCAAATCAGCTAGCATATCCATTATTAACATTTACAACCACTACTTATATAGCTCTATAATGACCTGGGAGGCGGGACATTTGGCTTGGTTTAGCCCAATTGGGGCAAATTGTGAATATGTGGGGCCAATGAGTCATGAGGCCGAATTGCTAAAACAGCTTGGCCATGTGTGGTTCAGCTTGGTCCGTCCCAGTTTGGCTGGCTGCATGTACCTGCACAAACTGGATGTGATCTTCGTCAGCACCAAACACCTCGGTCTGCCCGTCCAGCAGAGCTCTGTCCAGGAGCTTGTGGTCAGCTGAGTAGTACAGCGTTTGCACCTGCAACACACACAGCGACAACAACCCATGTGGCTGTCTCCTTGGCAACAGAACACCCCCAGCAATAGGGGGGTGGTGAGGTGAGGGGTAGGGGGGGGAGGGGGGCGTGAGTCTAGGGCAACCATCTTGTTGGGTGCTTTGGATAGAGCTGGCAGTAGAAGAGCTTCTTTAGAGATCACATCACACACACAAACAGACACACAGGGATCTTCTTACTCCTTCAGAGAAAAGTTAACTGGCCGCTGCGGAGCGCCTCCACTGCATCTGTGCTGAAAACACACTCAGGCCACCACATTCCCATCACCACAGTGCATCCTGGGAGATTGTGTTAGAGGGAAGGAAGAACTATGGGCGTCTCTTGCTGCAAACATGTTCATCATCTCATCTGTGGCAGCAGGCATCTTCAGGTTTGTGTCACAGTATAGGCGTGCTGGAACTTGTAGTTTTCAGTGCTTGAGCTCCTAAATCCACAGAGGGCTACGGTTTACTGTTGACCTTCGACTCTGGAACATTCTGTGGAGTTACTTTATCTCTACAGGCTCCTTTGGTTGTTCTCCCATTAGCAAACCCAAACAGAGATAAGGTATTAAAGACAACACACTCCCCTCGGCTGTGAAGAAAAATAAGAGCGCTTGAACGAAACTCAAAGGAAAAAAGGGCATCATGATTAGAGTGAATCCAGGCTCGGCAGCCATTTTAAGACTTGTAGGTGTTTTCTTCAGAGCATAAACTACTCCAACATGGCTGCCTCTTCTTACAATTCTTCACTTCTTCTTAGTCCTCTGAGTCCTATCTAGAGGAGTCAGCTCTGCAGAGTGTGTGAGGGAAGGTATAAGTGGACTTGTATATAAATACACATTTACATATATTTGTGTGTGTGTCTAATGAGGGAGACTGTATAAGATCTAGACGACTTACAAGCTTACCTACTTTTTTAGCCATTAACATTTAAATCTGCCAAGCCCCTTTGGGCTTTGCCATGTATTCCTGCTGCAATTAGAAATACGACATACAATCTAGTTGACGTACAGCTGTTATTGCTCATTACTTCATGATGGTTAAGCATCACCAAGACAACTCTAAGTCACAGCTGGTAAGCAGCTCTGTCGTGCATGTCCTCCTTCCGTGTTCTTTGCTGTTCATACCGTTAAAAGTAAGAACATTTGTATTGTGTGTGTGATCTTGTGCATGTGTGCAGGTCCATGAGCATTAGAGCCTAGGGAGACAGATGGGAGCTCAGCACTCCTTTGGCTGAAGCTCTGTCCCTCTCTCCTTTATGTTTTTTCTCTCTTTTCTCTCTCGTTTCTCTGACTCATTACCCTGCTGGTCTCAGTCTGGGTTCCGGGCGTCTTGCGTGGCCTGCTGCTGATTGGCTAACACCTAAAGAGAGATAAATCAAGCGGGAGGAAGAGAGCTGTTAGTGCTGATGGCCAAATGCACACACACACACACACACACACACGCACCTGTTCAGGGAGAGGAAAGAGATAGCCAGAGGTTAGTGAGAATGCCACTCGTCACACTCTTGCGTTCCTGTCTGCCTACAATTACGTAGCAGACGTACACACACACACAAACACGCACTCACACACACGGCTCTCAGCTCTCTTTCTGCTCACCTGGACCAGAGTGTGTACAGCCCGTGTGTACAGCTTTACTGTGTAAAGTATAAACAAAAACAACAAAAAAACAAACACACATATACAAAATCTGACATTGTGGGAATGGCACCGCATATACAGGAAATTCTGTTAGAGACAGAAAGAGAGACTAGTCACACTCCTGAGACAGAGTGCATGTACCTGCTGTACACCTGTGCTCTCTTAGGGGCCAGGCCTTCAGAGAAGGAGAAAAAAAAAAACACAAACACAAGTGGGCAGCTGATTGACACATCAGCAGGGAGGCAGAGTGGCTGCGTCAAACGCCACCGGAACGTGATGTAGGGAGACAGATAGGAAGAGGGGAGGGAGGACAATGGACGCATACTGACCTCCTCCATCAACCTCTCCAGCGGCTCGCCGTTCTCCCACAGGCTGCGCTGCACCCACGAGATCACCTTAGAGTACAGCTTCCCGTTGCTAGGTAACATCAGGTTGTCCTCCAGCATCACCTCCAGCTGCAGCAGTGATGGTGGCAGGAGAGAGGAAGAGAGAGAACCAGAAGGAGAGTTTGATCTCTTGATTTACTCAATTATCATCTCTGTGAGGAGATCCAAACTTTAACACTGACCTTCAATATACAATTAAATAAATAAATATACACTGCGTAATTACTGCAAATCATTACATCAGCAACTCCCTAATGCGAATCAGGAATGGCACAAGCCTTTAACTACCCTAACAAACACTCTGTACATTGAAGCTCAAGAACAGCAGCTTATGAAGGCCAATATGGAACATCCTCAAAGAGGAGACTGCTCATTTCAGAACGCATAACATTCTTGGTCTAATTTACCACCATTTACAGGGCTGAAAGGATTCCGCAGGCAGAGGTAAAAGGCTTGTTCAACTTGAACTGTGCAATCGCATAAATGCATTAAGTTCAAGGGTTAATCTGGCTTGGCCTTGACTGACTGATTGATTTAACTAACTAATTAATTAATTAGTTGAGCGCTCACCTTCAAGCGGGGCAGCTTGAGGAAGTCCTCCTGCTCGGACACCTCCAGAAGGTGCTCCTGGATGAAGCTATCGATCTTGCCGAGGAGCCGGGCGTCTCTCATTCCGCTGGCGAAGTGGCGGTAGGAGATGGCACTCTGTGCATCCATCTTGGAGAGCAGGTAGTCTCCGCAGATCTGCACACACACACACAAATGTAGTTCAATAGTTCACAGCAATGAAGTAAACTATCCCAAAGGACTGGCTGCTCACACCTCTTCCAACACTCCACTGTTACGTAAGTGTGTCTGTGGATAGTGATTTGTAAAACATCCCTGTCTTCTCTCGGCTAATTAAGTACAGAGGGAATATGAGGAGGACAGGGTGGCATAAGAGGGATGGAATAAATATTAAACCAGAACACAGACTGAGAGTGAGTGGAAGAGCAATGCATAATGGAGAAAGAAAGAAAAAAGAAAGCAGAGGGAAGGGAACGCACCTGCTTCACTCTCTCCATCTTGAGCCGTTTGGCAGCAGAGTAGACGTCCTTCACCAGTTCCTTATCAGCCTTCAGCCTGAGGACAAGTGTGAGTTAGGCAAATAGTGAGTTTAGGATCCAGAGGTTAGTTCTGCGTGTTCTAACAGGATACTGCGTGTTGACTCAATAAATGGTGTGGAATATCTGGTTGTAGCATGTCTAGTAGTGTGCATGTGCTTGAGTGCTAGGTTAAATATTTATATTAAGTTAATAGGGACATGCAAAATTCTTAAGAACAGCAAACATAAAAATGTTGAAATAAATATCTGTTTTAATATTTATTCTCTTTTGCATATTAAAAACATGTACAATTTTGAAATGCTGCAGTTTAATCGATGTTCTGAAACGTCATAACAATTATACACCGTGGGACATTACGTGACACTACGGAAATGGCACCGAATATGTAGAATGACCCACAAGTGTGTGCGCATCATACACAGAATTCCCACCCACCAACACAAACACACACTTACTGGGCAGTGTAGGCATAGTTGAGCAGAACCTCAACGGCTTGCGGGTCCAGGTCCTCAAACTTGACATGGGCCACACCGTGGGGCTCGGCGTCGCTGTTGAAGATCTCAAACAGGTAGGGGCTGCAGCAGGCCAGCACGGCCCGGTGGGCCATCAGCTCATGACCGCACACCTGCAGGGCGCACAGGGGAGACACTTTAGGAACCAGCAGCTTCATGTGGAAATTACAAGTGATACAAGCTCCAAAATGGTGAATATCCAGACACCGACACTGCAATAAAAGGATGTCTATTTAGCTTAAACAGAATACTCTTCAAATATTAGTGGCACAACCACAGGCAGCCGCTCAGCAGGAAAAAGAACTTTAGGTCCACATAATGGGGGGGGTGGAGGATGCAATAATGGTTTTGATCGCTACCAACATATACTGGAGCTGCCACATGACTAGCCACACCAAGCATATATCCTTTTACGTCCACACCCACAGAGACACAATACAGCCCATGAGAGTTTGATCTTCAGGCGTTCACGGAAACAGACCAACAGCTTGCATGCTGTGGTGTCGTTTCAGAATGACTCAGCCTTGTTACTTGGGAAGTGACAACTCTGACAAAGTGAGAACCAAAGGCAAACAAGTCAGAGCTAGAGAGAGACACACACACACACACACACACACACACACACACACACACACACACACACACACACACACACACACACACACACACACACACACACACACACACACACACACACACACACACACACACACACACACACCTGCAGTCTGACGTCACAGAACTGGCCGCTCTTGCGAAGCGCATTCATCTTGGCCACGGTGGAGTCCAAAAAGCTTTCGTCCTCGAAGATCAGATAGCCGTTGGGAATCATTTTCAAGCTGTTTGGAGATTAGACCTAAAAAAAAAAGCACGACGTCAAATGCTTTCATTTTCGCTGGTACATACTGTCATTTCAGGTCACTTTCAGTGCCTCCAACACAGACGATCAGACACCACTCCACATTCTGTCCATGTACAAAAATAATCAAATATAAAGATCAGATTCAGATTTGCTTCATTGGGCCTTACCTGAAGAAAACTGGAGATCTGGAGAGAGTGAAAGAGAGCGCAAGTGACAAACTGAGCAAGGCAGGCAGGAGCGAACCCTTTCTTTTGCAAACCGGCGTGTGTGTGTGTGGGGGGTCAAATGGGTGGGGGGCAGCCGCACCAATGCAAACTAGCAGGCTTGAAGCGACTGGAATCAAGTCCTTGGGATCCCGTTGGCTATAGAGTCCAGTTTTTTCTGTGAGGCTCGTTCATTATAAACTGTGGAAGGACAAACACAGAAGAGGCAAGAATTAACATTAGAACACTGATATTGGACTCATTCTTAAAATCCTTGAATGGTAGGAAGGGGAAAAAGAAAAAACAAACACACATACTTAATGGTGAACTAGAAAAAAATAAGGCAAAGACCATATAATCAAGCCTGTTCTCAGCACGTCAAAAGGCATGAATTAACTAAACTAGTACTTTGATAGACTTTGAAAGGTTATCTTAAAAAAAAAGTAAGTCTATAGTGCGGCTATGCAGTGCTAGGCACTGTTTCGGTATAGTAGTCATCTACAGCATTACGTCAATTTGTGCTGTGAATTTCTTTAAATCTCTTGCCTACAATAACCAAATGACACAGCTAGGGACGCAGAAAACTGAAATCAATTTTAATCATCCGATTCATTAAGAACAATGTCTGGCTTTGAAATGTTTCTTTTTTTAAATAAATACTTTTGAAATGCATAGTTGTAGTTGTTTTGCTACTGGAGAAATAACATAGTATTAAGTGTATGAACTTTAGATGATAATACTGATACAACACAGACACTATATAGTTGAAAATACTCTAATAAATGTTAGTCCATATCGCCAACCCCTAACCCAGATTAGCTCGGTCAGTTTCCTCATATGCTAAAATCAGCAAGCCCAGGCTCTGACTGATCCCAGATTACTCCCCTTTACAGACTAAAATAAGCCAGTGCTCAGGAGGGAGGCAAGCAAGATGTTCTAGCATGTTCCATGCCTTTCTTCAGTTTACTCCACCCCCTACTCCACACACAGTTGTAACCCACGCCTGCAGGAACGTGTCGAGAATCCTGACCAGACATGCTAATCCGGCTCACACCCCCTCTTGCATGGCCTCACGATCTAAGCACAAGGGCATGAGCACACGCAAAGCACAGGCATAGGCACGCACGCACCCACCCACACACACAAGATGTACACTGGTCCAACACAGTAAAGACTTACTCGCAATGTACCTTTGTCACATTAGTATACTTACAAGAGACGGACTCGGAAGTGCTCACCCTGCGACAGACCATGCTCAATCAAGCCCAACGTGGACACACACCCCTCTCACACCCCCACACTCTTACTCCGCCCACCATTTCAGATACCCTTTTCTGACGTGTACTCACATAAAACCCTTCAGCTCCACCCCTTTATCCCCCACACACACAGAGAAACTTCTCGGCATTCAGGGAGGGGTTTTGCAACCAAAAGGAAAAATACTGCAGACACACACACACACACACACACACACAACCAGTCAATCACAATGCCATAAGCCAGTCTGTGTGGAACCCTGAGACAGAAGCACCCCCCTCCGTTTGTGTTTTTGTTTTTTCCTAGTACCGATTACTGTTGCCAAGTCTACAGTTACCAAGTTACTTAAGCAGGCACTTGAGGCAGTACTGAATGTGGGGTGGACGGTATTAAGTGTTCTAAGGTATTCTACTGGGTTATTGCCCCATCTCTCCAACTCAGATTGAATGCAGACAGCCAAAGGGTACATCTGTGCAGCTCTATTCAAAAACTATTTCAGGTCCAGGTCAACTCTACAACCTCAATGGGACCTTGTTGCCTTCTAAAAATACACTGGGTCAGACGCGGGACAGCCCTGACCATAGTTGACCTCCTGTGTCTGGATTCACAGGAGGGTTTGGGTCAGAGGAACAGAGGCCTTACCGTAGCCCAGATTAGATTAGATAGACTGGCCTTAATCTCACACGTGGATGGACACCACAGACTCCAGTTAAGGCTGCTGCCATTCAAACAGAGTCCAGTAGTCAACCCTGCACACACACATATGCACATACACACAAACACATCTACTTTTGTGCTCAGCCACTATGACGTGAACTGCTTCAGGCAGTTCTGAGCAAAAGAGAAGGGAGAGAGAACGACATAGGGGCGGAAGGAACGCAGTTGATAAAGAAAGACCATGGACATTTATAGAAGTAACAGGGTATTCAGCGTGAAAGACACTTTTGTGAGTTCTTCTTCCTCCTCCCCCCTCCTCCTCAAAAAAATGGCACACTCCGCTTTTGTCTGCATGTGGGTATTCCGCTTCCAGCAGATCAGCAGACTCAGCCACAGTCAACGGAGCCCTTCATGGTCTCTGTGTGTCACAGCAATTACCTTAATCTCAACCATGAGACCCCTCTCCCTGCCCCTACATATAAAACACACGATCCAGTCTCTTCCCCAATGAAATACACTTCCCTGCATTTGCAGTCAGGTTAAGACTTGCATCAACTATGTGTATTTTGTGGGGGAGGGGGGAGAGGGGAGGGGGTATAGTCCATACAATACAACCATAGCACGAGGTGCAATGACATCTGTCAATCAAACACTGAATTGTTTCTACAGTCAGAAACAAAACAAACAAAGAAACAAAATGTACAGGGAATGCAAATGGAGAGCGGGAGATGGGGGTGGACGCTGATGCGGGGGAAGGAGAAAAAAAAATAAAAAAATTCATAGCATTTCTTTGGAGCAGCACGTCACATGGATCTGGAGGAAAACGGAAATTCCACAAGTGCCATCCTGTACCAGTCAAATGTGCATGTACAAGATTAGCTTGCTTCTGGGTGTGTATATGCGTGTGTCGCTCTGTAGGCAGCCTGCATAAAATTCCGCTATGGGAGGGCGAGGTCCACTGGCCTAGTAAAAGATCTCAGTCTGTGGCTGTGTGCATATATTGCTTTGGTCACTCATTTCCAGGGGTTATGCAACATCTGGCAGAATGTTCTTTCACTCACCCATTACTTCTCTCTTGTCTCCCTCTCTCACACATGCACGTGCTCTTATTTTCTTTTCCATATTATGCATTTACCTAACCTCTGGCTGATATTTCAGAGAAATCATTATGGCTTTTAAAAAATTATAATAAAACAACAAGAGGTTCTAAAAGGAAAAGAATACAGAAGCTACTTTCAGCGGAATTTTAACTCTTAACCTTACAACTAACTGATGTACATCAAAACATGCAACCTTGCTGCACTCTCAACATTGGTTAACATGTTTATAGCACAAAACAACACACCCGTCATCCCTGAAAACAGTCAGCACCATCAACTACACAGCTTAACATAAGGAATTCTACACTGACACTGGATGCTGACGTGGTGTATTTGGCCTTTGGAACACCAAACCTTATTCCTTACGTTGTCTCTTTGGCCATAAAATGATAACTCTGGCTAGTGTCTCTGGTTACCCACCAGTCTCTGTCTAGCGAGAGAAAATGTGTACTGGAGATGAAACACTTCATAAATCACTCTGCACAGTAATAAGGAAACAGACAGCAAATAAAAAAAAGCTCTGCCCTGAGCACAGAGCTTGGGCTGAGATCTGTGGATGAACCGCAGACTAAACATGAGACCGTGGAGTTACTGCTTGTGTCAAGCAGGAACTGTTTTAACAATCACAATCACTGCAGGGACAAGTGGGCATTATTTTAAACGTGGTCCTGTAAAACAAAGAGATTTTGTTCTGCAACGCCATCCCCTCATGCCACTGGATTCCCACAAAGCTCTACATAAACAGCACACATGGGGTACAGCAGCAAAGGGAAACCATGAGTATTTGGGGAAGTTGATGACTCACTGCTTCCTGCTTGAACGCAAATTAGAGGGTGTGTGGATTACTAGAACATCAGAAGGTGATGGTTTAAATGTATTCAATCGTTCGTCTTAAGAGTGGCAGTATTTATATTTCGCCTTCATATCACTTACATATGTATACGTCATCAACGCCAAGGACACACGAGCCAGATTTAAAAAGTAGTCACTGTAGCCATTTGCACTTAATATGCATCAACTGGCGTCAAGGCTTTTCACAATTGCCATTCCGGATTGTGCAGGTTTACATGAGACACGACGGATTTCCCTCCACCATGAAGCACGCAGAGGTCAAATTCCCCTAGTGTGGGACTACTGACGCAGTCAGGTAGCACGCGGAAGCTAGCTCATGCCAATACGGGATTGAGTGAAATTTCAATGTGTATGCCAAACCGATACAGGATAATCAAGGCTTTTCGCGCGCTTGACCTCCTGTCGGTAGAACACATTGTTGGCACCTACAATGTGGGTTAGCAGTACAAATGACCACCAATTTAATAGTCTTGTAGTCTCCTCCGGAGACCTGACTGTATTTAACCATTAACGTTACTGAATGTCGATGAACAAAACCTACATTTTCATCGTGTACAATACAGCGGTTTAGAATTGTACGTAGTCATCCTCCAGAATATAAATGCTATACACAAGCCACTGCTGTAGAACAAGAATGGACAGCCAACTGCCCAATTCCCTGCCCGTACCTCGATTGGTTAGGGACCCCGTTTCGAACAAAGCTATTGGCAACACCAGATGCTCTTTTTTTTTTTTTTTTAACACTGACTTGCTTCACTGCAATGATTCATGCTGAACATAGGGCTTCAGCTCTCAACTGCCCCCCCCCCCCCCCCCACACCCCAAGCTAAGAAAGTGGGTCAGTGGGGCTGACCATTTTCACTACCACCGTAAGCTACTACTGCAAGGACGGGCAGCAGGAGAATCGCCCACGCCGGCCAAGCTGAGGCTCATGGTTCACGCCTTTGAAAAGCAACGTGCAGTTGACTAACGTTATCGTAACGCGGGCAACGATACACAGCTAACGTGAGGAATCCACAGAGACCACTCAGTCCATGTTGTTGATTTTGCTCGACAATGTGCCCTGCTGTCCTTCCTATAGTTTGGTAACGTTACGTCAACGTTACACAGAATAAAACACGACTGACCCACAATGAGCGCGCTGGGGACATCGTGATGCTAATATCAGGTGCCTAATATTAAAATGTGGTCGCTGCCACAAATGGATGACGAAATTGTTAACGACAATAGTTCGCAATCTAACGTTATTTTAAACACCTTTTCGCGGTCATGCCACGTCCTTACCTTACTCAATATCATTGCTGGCCCTGTCACTTCTCAAATTTGTCTCAAAGACAATAATTTGCAGAAGGGCACATGGCTTTTTTTAACCATTGAATAGCGCTAAGGTTAGAAACAGATTCGCGGTTAAGTAACCATGTCTGCCATTTGGAAAAAGGCTCTAGTGTTAGCTAGCTCGTGCGGATGGCGGGAACCTAACGTTGACCTAACTTCACACTTCCAGGCTTAACAGTTAGCTACTAACGTTAGTTTTAATCGCTATCTATGGAAATATAGTATCAACCCAACAGCCTGAATTGGAGAAATGACTGTAGAAATTTCTCTGCAATGACTATCCGAATCAAAGTAGTCATCATCACCAAAGATGAATGCAGTTTTCCTACGTTACAAAATCCAAACCCGCTCCGGGTCTTAAAACACATTAACGTTAGCCACTTGACGATACGTTAGAAGAGCAGTAACCTTAATGTTACTTGCCCGATTTTGTTTACTCATTGCGACATCAATAGTATGGTAACGTAACGTATTGGTTAACGTTAGCAAGTCAGCATGATCCACGGCCGTTGCGTTCTCACTCAGGAACAGTGACAGCGGTCAGACAACGACAAACTGGAGTTATATATTAGTAGCGTTAGTGAGACCTCCTTACCTGGTCCGTTTTACAACTGATGATGATAGACATATTTAAGGTGAATTCGATGCGGTCAAGCGGGGTAGCTGCAATGAATGCGATGCGGCTGGCACGACTTGACTTCCCAGAACTGTTCCTCGCGGTGACAGCGTGTCTCACTTTCCAGCGGAGAAGCTTCTACGAATGAGCGTTTCTGCAGGGCGGTGTGGCGATAGAGAGCACTTACAAAGCCGAGGTTACTGGCACGTCTGATGTCATCACGCAGAGCAGAAGACACGCCTGCGGAAAATTACTGAGCATAGCAGCGGGGATGAGGGAGGTTCTGTCGTTGATCTGATGTCTGGATATAGTTTCTCAGGAATGAATTGAGTAAGTGTAGTGTACTGATGGGAAACATGGGGAGTGCTCTGTGTAATATCTAGCTTCGATTTGTGGTTTGTCGACATATTTTGAGTCCTCTTTTTGAATCATTTACCCTTACAGTGGTCAATCAGAGCAATTAGATCAAAATATTGGTAAAAATCCCCAGTTTGGCATGCAACTTCTGTATGTGTGCGTGTGTGTATGTGTGTGTGTGTGTGTGTAGGCCGGAGAGAGAGAGATTTAATGGGCCTGCTCTCCATTGAGAAGTCCAAGCTCTTCCTTGATCCTGTGACGCACCTGAATAATGATGACGCGACGGCTGTCTGTGCAGGTAAGATTGTATTCTGCTCCTGTAGGCACTAATGCGATTAATGGCTCATGAATCACTACTACAGGCTCACGAGCAGTGTGCCTGCGTTAGTGTGAATGGCACTAAGCCTACAGTTCTCAAATGTGCCTCTTTCAACAGTGACACTGGCTAAATTAGCGCACTGGACAAAAAGCAATGTGAGAAAGTATTGGGATGTCATGTCATCCAGGCAGTCCAGTGGGCAGAGCCATCAACAACTTGCAATAGGGTTGTTATTCTGCTGCCCTTTGTCAGTAACTGAGGCTGGGGGATTACAGGCTTGGTCCTGTTTACATTGCAGACCCATTGTTGACCCAGGGCAAAATTCCCGTCCTGAATGACTGTTTGTACTACCCATACTCCACCTCCCTCCTGCTTTGGCGTGAGGTCCCAACGAAAAATGATGACCTGTTGCTAGGCAGCGTTGCATTGCATTCCCTCACGCCCCCTGAAAAACAAATTTCTCGTGCATCAGATTTCACCAGACTGTTCGGCTTTGTGTCAGTGTGTGCCGCTTATTGAGTGGAAAGTTCCAACGCAGGAGGGTTTGTCAAGAAGGAGGACTGAGATTAACAGACAAGCCATATCTGCTTACATAGCAAACAGAATACTTTCTCATCTTCTCCTGAAAGTGACATCCCACCTGCTGAATCTGAGGAGAAAATAAATTGCCTGTCTAGGGGAATAAACCAAGATCATTAGTTTAGTTCTAATTTAAGGAGCCATTCAATGATGATTGTTATCATCCAAACCTCAAAATCAACATTTATTCACTAGACTGCCTCAGCTAAAGGTCCTTCGTAGTATCAGTATTCCTGACAGACATCATTGCTTAAAACTCCCAGGGGTTTGAAGTGGCAATCAGGTAGGTTGAAGAGGCCATAGTATCTTATAGAAGGTTATACTGGCTTTTATGTTAATATCAGTTCATCATAGTATAAAGACCAGTTCAGGCCAAAGATTCATGGCGAGATGAGCTACAACTACTTGAAACCAGGAACTTACAACAAAGAGTTCTAAAACCGATAGGCTCAGACCACTGCGAAATCTTGCAACAGCACCAATGTACAATTGCGGGAAATCCTTGAATTTGTGTGAATTTTCAGGATCGAAAAATTCTAGAGGGACTAAATGCCGCTTGGTAGGTAGGTCTAACAGTAGTCATGCTAGCACGCTATTCATATTTAACCATGTTTATTATGCACAAACAGCCCCAGAGGAGCTGATTTGAGATCATATTAGGGCGAATAGAAGTGTGAAAGAGTCATCATAATGTGTGTGGTTATTTCATCATCCTAAACGGCCCATTGCGCTCATGAGTTGTGAGTGGCACAGCAGTCAATAGTTGCTCCGGCAACAAAGTCATTAATTCTGGTGCTGTCGTTTGTAACGAGCCCTCTGTGAGATAAAGCGGGCACGTGGTTAGTCCGCCGGTGACTTCAGCTCCATCAAGGAACTGCCATAAGGTTAGATGAGCAGGGGTGACTATATTTTTTTTTATCCCTTGGGAATATATATATTCCCATGGGATGAAAATGGTTTTAATGCAGGGAAGAAGGCCTGCCATGACAAGAATGGCAGTTGGGAGCTCAGAGTTCTCTCTGCAGTTTCTGTGACTATGGTGGTGTCCAGAGAGAGGAGGGTGTTGGGTGGTAAAGGAATGGCCAGGGAAGCTGTGGTTGGGCCACTGGTTATTGAGGGTGAAAGCTAGTTGAATCACCATGGACATCAATAAAACATTTTCTTTTAACTCATCAAAACTAAAGATAAACAAAAATTCCCATACACCTTGCCGGGCAGCTTCTCCCTCTCCTTCTATATCATATTATGCTAATACTGATACTGATGAAGTGGCCATATGTTAATTGTTTACCTAAATTTATCTCTTTATCTGTTCATCAAATTGATGTTTACTAACCAAATTTTTTAGCGTGACCTTTGCTTGCAAATGCTGATGGCTGTGGGTAGATTGTTCCTCATCATCAAGTACATATACACATATTGGCAGCAGAAATGTACCCACTCACTTTGTTCTTTTCCTTCCTCTCCTAGTCTAGACTAACCCCCCAGGCCGTCCATCCATTATTATACCCGGCCGACTCCAAGCAGATGGGTTCACCCTTATGTGCTTAAGGTTTCTTCCTGATTAACAGGGAGTTTTTCCTTGCTCCTGTTGCCATTGCGCTCTAAGGGGGTTCAGGCCCTGGGCTCTTTTAAGCACCTTGAGACAATTTTATTGTTTTGGCACTATATAAATAAGTTGAATTTGGTTGAATTAAATATATATACAATTATTTTGCGGAGGACATTGTATCAGACAGATTATCTGGACACCACTGGCATCTCAAACATCATAAAATACATACATAAGGCTATAGAACAAGTCGTACAACATATATCAGAACATGTCAGTAGCTCATAGTTTAGTGCCGTGTATAATACACTTTAATAACAGTGCCTATGTTTTTACATTCCTAGAATACTAAGGCCTCAGCAATGTTTTGTTTCCTCCAGAAAAGTAGATCAGTGGATCTGGGTCATTAACATTAAAGTACCTTGGCTAAATCCTCCTACTTTGCTAATGCTCAGCTGAGGCAGTGAGCAGCCTGGACCTGTAAAGTTAGGAGATGGAGGAGTTGGATCACTTAAATCTCTCGATGTGCACATGGAAGTGTAGATGTGGCTCTTGTTTGCTTTTGTGTACTGAGTTGACACTTGACACTAGCGATAAAATCAATTGGGAGAATGTAATAATGCCATTCTTTAAAATAAAGCTTTTTTTCTGCTGGAGCAAGCCACTCGTGTCTGATGTGTGGTCAAGCTTAATAAAAAAAACTCCATTTTGTCTGAGCTGTTTGTGGCTACTTGTTCCCACACACACACACACACACACATGCACAAAGAGAGAGGGAGAGAGAGAAGAGAGTGTGTGAATGTCTGGTCTATCATAGTCTTGTCTTTTTCGGGAACACTGTGTTCTCCATTCGTGATTTGTCCTCACATCTCACCCTCCCCCTTCCCCCCCCCCCCCCCCCCCTTCATTCACTGAATGGCCCAGCCATCTGGTCCATGTCCAGTCTGGTGCTGTGCCTAACAGGGAAAGTGAAGGCTGGTCAGTGTGATCTGATCCCAGATCAGTTAGTTGCCAGAGCCAGGCAGAGATTACAGCCATTGTTTATTAAGTTCACCTCACACGCCCTTGGCCTTCTCACCTGTGAACGAACTCACAGTGCTCTCTTTTTTTATCCCTCCTCTCTCTATCAACACCACCTCCCTTCTATGATCAACCTCCTGCTCACAGAACACACAGAACTACACACACACTCAGATAAAGTTAGCTTACATTGGCATCCCCCTGTGAATCTGCCTGTTTGCCCATGTTTACTCAATGTTATGGGTTGTTGCAAAATCATGCAGAATGAAACAGAACCAGAACTGAAGAACCCTGTTCTCTACGGTACCACTGAGTGGAGCTGTGGGTTTTATGATCTCCTTGATACCCTCCTTTATGACTCCTCATATCAAATTACTGTTTTACCATGCATGCATGCCAGAACAGAGAGCACCCAGAGACAAGAAGTGAGAACTTAATAGGCTTGATTAAACAAATAGGGTTAGGCGATATGATTAGCTTTGCCATCAACAGACTGATACGGAAAAGACTCTCAGTGTCCTTTCTTGGACACTGGACTCTGCCGTTCCTCTGGTTTGCTTTGAAAGGGGCCCTGTTTTGCATCAACATTAAAGTTGCAGTAAGTAGTTTTTGTTGTCAAAGATGAAAATGCTTCCAAATGTATAAATTAACATAACATTGTTCCACAGTATGCACCTTACACACTTTGATTCACTGTTTCAGCCCTTTTTTATATATTTGTTTACATGTCTGGACCATCTAAATTGCCAACAGATACATATACAAAACACCTTAAAGCAGCAATAAGGAGTTCTGTTCCAGAACTAGCAAGTTAACTACCGAAAAGGCATGCAAAAACCTTTGCAAAAACCTTTGCAAACACCACCAACAGCTCAGTTGAGACTGATAGAAGCTTGCCAACACACTAACCGGTGTCTTTTGGCAGTATAGCTGGCCATGCTGTGAAACCTTTTCTTCCATTTTTGCAGGTTGTTCCAGCCCAGAACACAGAACTACATAGGGCATATCCTGGATGGCTAGTGGGAAAGACATAGGTGTGTATCTGTCCTTCACATGACTATATGCTATCAAAATGAATTTGAGGATGGTACCAAAACTAGAAGCCAATAAAACCTTACCTCAAAAAGTGTCAAATCGTTACATAGTGTTACTTTAACGGATACATAAACAACACCTCAAACGTCGTCAACACATCAAAAGTATAAACAAACACAAAAGACACAGGACCAACTATTATCCAGAAATATGTTGCATTTAGAGATACAGAAACATTTCAAGTTTTGTCAGAAAAAAAAATGGACTGCACCTTTAATCACTTAAGAATTAAAGATGTTCACATGTGGATGATGAATGGTCAGATCTCTCGTAGTGGTAAGAGAATTATACCAGCAAACCAGAATTGTTATTTAAACGCCAACAAACAAAACAACCGCAGGGCTCTGTCATCATCATCCCATAATTTAGTTCTGAAATAAATGAAGCCCTTCAGTTTCATATCAAAACTTGCCTTGCAGGGACACACACATGCAGAAGGCTTTACTTTTATGAGTATTTTAAGAGTGTGCCTGAGCCGAGGTGAAGCGGTGTGACAGCAGAGACTGGGGACAGGGTGCCGGGTGACTTCAGGAGATGTGACAGAGGGAGAGGGAGCAGGAGGCAGAGGGCAGGAGACAGAGGACTGGGGACAAGCTGTCTGATGAGGAGACTGGGGAAACAGGACTAGAGGCATAGTCTTCAAATGGATATGGCAGACATGCTGTCAAGCTTTTCAAACGGCTCTTCCCAAAATAAAGTCATTTTGTATTCCCGCTCAGCTGTCCAGTGGATGCTTGTTAGGGACTGTAGCGAAGGGAGAGCGTGGTCACTCCACCCGGACTCGAACCCAGGTTTATGGAGTGCCAAACATGTGCTCTGACTGCCACACCAAAGAGCCCGGCTCGATGGCATGGCAGTCAGAGCACATACTCATCTGTAGCGACTATCACATCGTCACACTGCCCTCACCTTCGGGAAGTGCAACCATGCGCTTCACGCACACACCAACCATGCTTCTCCCATCCAGAGCACCCCACACACAAGTGCTTCACCCAACCATTGGATCCTTCACACGGGGTCAACATTCCTGGGGGTCCCTCACACAATGTTCACGGGTGCGCCTCCGATGACCTCACAGCAGGGCATCCCACTTCTGACACCATTTGTAGCGAAGGGAGAGCGTGGTCACTCCACCCGGACTCGAACCCAGATTTATGGAGTGCCAAACATGTGCTCTGACTGCCACACCAAAGAGCCTGGCTCGATGGCACATACTCATCTGTAGGGACGATCACATCGTCACAGGGACATTCATGAGGAGAAGTCTAGCAAGCTCTCTTAAAAGTATTTTATCTTGCTAAATATAACAGAGGTAGACAATTCACCTTTCATGACTTTTCAGAGAGAGGGGGGGGGGGGGATGTAGAGAAATGCTGAGCTGCATTCTTCTTCTTCATAGTTCCTCTCTTCCCCTGGCATGAATGGGGCTGTGTAAAAATACACTCTCTGTGTGTGTCCTGTACTGATTGCTCTTATCATTTAATTTTTTCTTTCCTTCCCCCCTCCCTCGGACTCCTCATCCAATTATTTGTCTTCTCTCTTACGCAGCCTCTTCCCCTTTCCTTTCCCCACATATCTATCTCTTCTTTGTGTGTAAGAGAGGAAGATGCGGAGACAGTATGTATGTCCTGCACAACATTTTCAGTGTTACAAATGCGAGGCTAAGTGTGATGAATAATTTATCCACCAACCTATGAAGAGACTGCACTTGATTCTCTCTCTCTCTCTCTCTCTCTCTCTTTCTCTCTCTCTCTCTCTCTCTCTGACCCACCCTATCTCTGCATCTTTTTTTCTCCTGCCCCCTCTTGCTCTGAATGATGAAAGGATATCATTGGAAATCAATTATTCACCACTCACAAGTGATTAAACACAGATGACTGGTCCCATGGTCTCATCCACACTAATCAACAAGGGAAGGTTACTGTGTGCGTGTGCAACAGGAGTGAGTTATAATTCTGGATACAGTAGTGCCTCTATTCTTATACTCATCCATTATTATTCCCGTAAGACGGAAGCAATGACAGAACATTTTTCAGTCAGTACACACACACACACACACAAACAGCGTGCCAAGTCACATTATGTCTGCAGAATTTTCTCACGTTTTAAATCGTTTCTTGTGTTTTCAGTGTATATACAGTATCTTTGGCCTGTTTTTCTGACTTTTATGTCTATGTGCATGTGTGCATGTGTGTGTGTGTGTGTGTGTGTGTGTGTGTGTGTGGATAAGAGAGACATGTAGGAGGAGAGAGAAAAAGAGATGATGATGATGAACAATAACAAATCAGAAAAGAGTGTGGCATCAGCTAGGAGAGGTGCAGCTACTCTGCAGTTACTCTGTAGCTGAGTCAGGACTTCTACTGTGAGCAGAGCTGGGAAGTGAGACTGGTTTAATCAGCCCTGATTGGCCATATCTCTACTTAGCCATCTCCCGCCACCAGTGTCAAAGAGCAAACGTCAGCTGGTCAGGTGAGGCATGACACGTCCACTGTGATTATGGGTACTCCTGTCCCCACCTCCTAAGACCACAAACTGCACCAATCACAGACCCTGATGGGGTTCCATTCTCTTCACAACATATAATGGACAGAAGCTGGTGTGGCAACCCTTGTCCACTCCAATTAGTCAATAACCTGAGCCATGGTAACCACTAGCTCTATGGTAACCACTGGCACCATGGTTACCACAAGTGCCATGGTAACCAGCAGCCGCCGCTGATGCTCGTCTTGCCTGGAACAGAGAGCAGTGTTATGTAAGGGCCCCCTCTTATGCAACAAAGAAAGACACATGGGAATGTATGTGCCTGCCTATATGCATGCAAAATGAAGCAGCATGTACATAGCAGTGGAAGACACAAGCAGAGAACTTCTTCCATGTTCTGCACACATAAAGCACTGGACGAGGCCTAAAGGTCTAACTCAAGGATTGGGTGGTTACCAGATGTGGCCGTCGTGTTGGGTGTGTTCAGCTAACGTGGGGCAGCCTGAGAGACAACTCCACCCCATCAATTTAGGGACACAAAGATGTGGGAGACAGACATGTCATCTCAATACATCACCTTCCTGACATTTACAGACATAGAGGAAGAGGGGAAGAAACCTCCAGTGACCCAGATAATGGCAAAGAACAACAGCAAGAGGAAGAACGTCAGAGCCAAGAGCAGGAAAGAGGGGAAGGAAGAAGAAATGAAAAAAAGAAAGAAGGTGTTCATTATACACACTCATGCTGAGCAAGCAGCCATGCATGTTAAAGAGGTGCTTGAGTAATGCTGAATAACGACAGCATAATTAAGTGCCACTCGCACTTCCTGTTCCTGTCAGCTCCCCGGCCAATCAGCAGCCGCACTGCGCGTCCTCTGGCAGTACTACAGGTCATGAGTCACACTGGGACAGGCGGGCAGAAGGATCTGCAGTTCTGTTCATTCTGACATAATTTCCACGAAAAACAAACTGATTTAATTAATTACGGAGCCAAATGCACGCGGATGTGTGCTTTTGCATTAATGCTGTACCTGGATGAGTTGAGGAGATCTGCTGAGGATGGGATCAGTTTTGTAGCTCAACTAGAAAAAAAGCTTTTCCTGTGATTGCTGTGAAAGTACATGTAAAGGCATGCATGGGTGGTTTCTGTAAGTGTATGAGTCCTTTTGTAAAATTCCAAGGATAATTCATAAAAAAGAACATATGTCCAGTGGCCTGTTGTCACCACCCATACCGTTTAAAGATTCAGTAGTAAATAGTAGTAAATAAAATGCTTTTATAATTACAACCAAGATTGTAAAGGCAAAAATTCAGAAAAAAGGATCCCTAAATATTATACAATTTAATGGCAATTTGAAAGTTTTGTTTTCTAAAAATGTAAAGAACTGCGCAAAATGACTAAAACAAAGAAACTGTATGGAGAGCTAATGGAGACAATTTGCAATATTGGTTGACAACAACAAAATCTTTATAATACAACCTTAAGGAGTAGAATCCAAATGTATCCAAATCTAATCTGTTCTAGCCCTGTGTATATAACATAAGTCTTGCCTCATTCACTACCACTCACACATAGCTCAAGATGTACGTGCATGATTTGAGTTCAGGGAGTTTTCTCCTAGTATCTTGTGGCACAGGTCAATGAGTTCAGAAGAACATAATCAACATGTACACTCAGAGACACAAACACACACGGCTTGTGGGCCATGTAGGTTCCTGTATATGCATGACGCTGCTGATTATTTTAGTAACAAATATGTTATACATTTTTTTACAGCATCACATCACCACATAAATAATTCCAACAATGGCAGCTGTCAATATAATGATGTCATGGTGGCAACAGCTCTGTGCATGTCAATCATCTGCTCACGTAACACACTCTGTACTGCCTTTTGAACATCAGCACACATTAATCTGCATTTGAACTTTGACCTCTCGCAACTACCCCTAGCACCAATCCCCGTCATCAAGGCAAAGTAAATGCACTTAAAGGCCACAGAGGTTTGTCCTGTGAAAAGAGCATGGATGCTAGCAGTCAACGTTCCCTTAAGACCTAAACTCTCACAGCTAACCGCAAGGCTAATGACATAACACTTCTGCTCATTAGAGTGGAATGCTGTTTCTGAGGACTGGCTATTTGTGCTATGAAAATGACATTTCCCAGGTTTGTTTGAGGTTACTTAGCATCACATGCATTTGCCCAGTTAGCATCAAGTTTGCAAAACACCAGTCAATTCAGCATTTCAGTTGGGGTCAATATCAGGAAAGTAACTGGTGGTGAGTGCTGAGGTATTTTTACCCTAGTGGCCTTCAGTTAGTGTATCATTGAGAGTCAGAGGAGCAGAGGATTTTAAAAGTCAAGCTGGCCCCCAAACCAATACCTTTGACCCCAGGATAATGAAAAGATTAGATATTTGGAATGTGACTGGGATTTGCTTAAACACACATGCACTCTTTAAACTCACTCACTCTTTCTATTGCACACACACACACGCACGCACGCACGCACGCACGCACGCACGCACACACGCACACACACACACACACACACAAACGCACACACACACACACACACAAACACACACACACACACACACACAAACACACGCACACACAGGGGCGGTTTTTCCTACAGGCGGTATAGGCGGTCGCCTAGGGCGCCACTCAGAGGGGGGCGCAAAAAACTGCTCCCAGCAACAAAAAAAAAAAAAAGAAGTGTTTTTTTTTTTTGCGCCCCCTTCTATATCTCCAACCAATATTTTGACATAAAAAAAAATTCTAACATTACAGTAAAATGAGCCAAAAATCGAAAACGGAAGGGGTACGTACGTCCTTGTTGTTGTCAGAACATGCAAGCACAGTGAGGCGTTTGGTTAGAGTGTGTGTGTGTTCAAGAAACTTTGAAGAACAAAATAATGAAGAGGCAAAAGCCATCCGGGGCGCAATTTAAGAAAGAAAAGAAAGGAAGAAGAAAAGAAACGTGCCAAGGAGAAAGGTAAATCCTTAAATCCTGTTCTAGCCTAGAATGAATTCCAGATAAGAAAACGTTCACGAATGCGTGAATTGCCCGCAGCACTTTAGTGGAGTTAGGAAAAGATGTACCTTATCATTGAACGTTTTCCTACTCCCTGTCACATAGTTCTTTAATGATTTTACAGAGGCGGGTATATCAAAAATGATGTCCATTTATTCTACATTATACAAAAAAAAGACATGATTAAAATAGGGGCGCACATATAAAGCCAATAGCCAGTGCAACAACACTACACATATCTTACTCGTTGCATAGCACACCCATTAAGGAAGCCAAACACGGCAACTTGTCAATAAGTGAGGAATACTGGTAAAAATCCAAGTGTTGTCAACTTTAGCGAATGGTTTGTATGTAATCTTGCTAGTTAGCTAACGCTAGCTAGCCAGTGACTTGTGACGTTCCTTGTTATTGCCATTCAGTCGAAACATCAGTTCAAGTTCAGCTGTACCGCAATTTGCGTCATAAAAATTTGAGTAATCAAATTTGGACAGCTTTAGTTTTGGTGGAGCGAGCTAGCCAGTTTAATTAGACATGATTCAACTAATCTAGAGCTATGCATCTTGGGATAAAAAAATGTCAGGCTGTCCAAATACACCAAAATGCTTAATAACTACATAATAGCTACATTTAACAAATGATGATTATACATACTTTTGTTATATCATTTTAGATTAACTTTTAGAAGACTAAGAAAACATTATTTGCAGGCGATTGGGAAGATGACGTGGAGGTGTTGTGTGTGTCCATAAACAGTTCAACAGGGGGCGTGGCCGGAGCGTAGTCCAGCACAGGCGTGATATTTTCTCAGTGATTTGTTCTTGAATTAATGTTTGTTCATTGTCGCGATCGTTGTTGTGTTTATGTGAAAGAAATGCAGTCTTACAGGGCAAAATAGCGTTTGAAAGTTGCAATTCCGTTTTCGAGGGGAAAACAAAATATTTTTTATTGGGGGGGGGGGGGGGGGGGGGGGGCGCTAGGAGTGAAGCTCGCCTAGAGCGCCAAATGTGCTAGGGCCGCCCCTGTGCACACACAAACACACTCACACACACACACACAAACACACGCACACACACACACACACACACACACACACACACACACACGCGCACACGCGCGCACGCACACACATACACACACACGCACACACAATTATGTGGGCCTCACTAGATCACGGACATGATCAGGGACATGCGGCCAGTGAACTGTTTTGAGTGTAATGGGCCACCAGGGCTCCACATAAGCAGCTCCACGTCACTGCGACCCCAGTCACGGGGTTCCTGTCCTGGGGAAGGCCCAGATAAGTCCCTGTCCTGGTACTATATCTTTTAGCTTGAGGCATAAGAGATACTACCTGAGGTGGAGAGAGAGAGACTTTTTTCCTTTAACCCTTTATTGTACCATTATCTGGATCAAGTATGCCTTAAAAAGGCTATGTAGCCTCACACCCCAACTACGCCATGGTATGACAATGCATATTATCAATTAAAGTTCAGAGAGATCATCAGATAGAGGGAGAGAGAGAAAGAGAGAGAGGGAGAGAGAGAAAGAGAGACAGAGAGGGAGTGAAAGGGAGAGAGAGAGAGGGAGAGAAAGGGAGAGAGAGAGATGGAGAGAGAGACTTTTGATGGTTTTGCATGCCTCAGTGCAGAGCCTTCTTCCTCCTCCCAAAAGGAGGGATCACAGGAAGATCTCCATGAGTGTGTTGTTAGTGTTGTGACAGTGGGGGAAGGAATGGCCACAGGTGTTTGACCACTGGAAAAAATTACATAAACAAAGCAAGCAATATTCAGGTAATTTATGTAAATTAGCAGCCAAAACGGATGTTGACGGAAAAACCCCAGGCTGGAAGGCATAAGTGTGTCTGAACTTTATGCGACAAAATAATGCATTAGAGTAGTAAATATTGCAGAAACGATTAATCTGACTTAATGAAATTATTAAATGACCTCCAAAATCACCAAGCAGTATATAAGCTAGTGGCACAGTAATGGCATGGCAGTTAAATGAATGGATAATGAATGAACAGTTTATTACTACAATACATGGTAAACTTAAATTAACAATTTAATAAACTCTTTAAATGGCAAGTAAACGAAATACATTTGAATAACCAAATAAACCTGAAAAAAACATGAATGCATCAAATGTAAAAGACTTACCCAACCTGAATGAGTGAATAACAAAGAGATGAGATGGGGGAGATAGAGAGGAAATTAAGAGAGAGAGAGCGTGAGAGAGAGAGAGAGAGAGAGAGAGAGAGAGAGAGAGACAAGCCAAGAGAAGAATAAAAGCAAAAGTAAGAAAAGAGACATTGAGACCCAGTGTACTCAAAATGGCTAGTTAAATACCACAATTTCCAATTCCATACATTTCCACAAATCAATCCAATGGTATTGTCCTGTGCCTTAAGTACAAGCCCTTTGGCTCAAGTAACCCTTTGGTTGGCTGTTGCAGCTGAGTAGCACAGAGGTGTTCTGAAGGCTGATTCATTTTCAATTAAAGACCAAACATGAATACCGGTATACTACATTCATATACATTTGCAAATAACTTGTTAATCAGGTTCCTAAGGTTCAGTGGGGAAGGCAGTGGGGAAGGTAGAAGCAAGCAACCAGGTGTTAAATGAACGCAGGCTATGGCAATTCGTTACTGTGATCAGGCCATGCTGTGTGTGATAGCACTCAATGCAAGAGTGTTACTGGGAATACAAACATTGGAAGTCTTTTGGTGTCACAAGATCAGAGAGATGTCCTCTGATAAGATGCCATTTGATCTTTTTTCAGTGTTTTTCCTGAACTGAACAAAATGAATGATTGATTCACGTAGATCCTCTTTGGAAATAGGTCATAAAGATAGCGGACTAGTACAGGCAGGCTGTGAGTGCGCGCAAGCGCACACACACATATACACATATAATAGAGTTAAACTTCAATTTCTTGGTATTGCATCATACTGTATCTACTGACACTGAAATACCAGTGGCAATATAGCCTGTCAGCAGCTGAAGAACAACACGAAGACTACATTCCCAATTAAAAATCTTTACTTTTGCAATAAGAGGGTAGACAAGCCACCTACCATAGTTACACACATACATCACCTATCACCTCAGCTGACAGTTTGTGCTTGAGTTTGTACTCTCTGTTGTTGCTCTGAACAGATATCTACATCCACACCTTTTTTATTTTAATTAATTATAAATTGGAATTTTTTGACCAGTACTTTCCAGAAATGTAACTCTTCCTGCCATCATGTGAAGTAATGATTAAAATGTAAACACATGAAATGCCTATTGCCAGCTTCATGGGAATGCGGCACTTGCAGGTTGTAAAACATTGTAGATAACTGCGATATCTCACTAATCTCACTAATCATATCAGAAATTATCTTAGTTCTTGGAGGCGGTAACCTTAGATTCTCTCAATGTGTGTGTCTATGTGTGTGTCTCTGTGTGTGTGTGTGTGTGTGTGTGTGTGTGTGTGTGTGTGTGTGTGTGTGTGTGTGTGTGTGTGTGTGTGTGTGTGTGTGTGTGTGTGTGTGTGTGTGTGTGTGTGTGTGTGTGTGCATCTTTATGACTCTGTGGACGTGTGTATGCCTGTGACTGGCCGGGTATGTTGTCTTCTTCTTATCCTGTTTGTTGTTGAGGCTGTGAGGCCTGAAGGACGTTAGCATTCTTCTGCTATGGCATCCCATAATATTTGCCCCTGTGAAAGAAAGAATGACACACAGAGGTCATCTCTGTTGTTGTGGTTCTGCTCTAAATGTAGGGCATAAATATTTCTACCCACCACACAAATTAAAATGTCAGTAGACAGCACTGACTTGTAATTGAACGACTGAGTGTGTTTTTTCACAAAAACCACAAACAACAAAAAAAGTCACAAAAATCATCACTAAATATGATACACCACCTTAAAATAAGGATAATATGCCTTAGATTGACTCTAATTTGGCTTACTGGTAATGTTATGTGAGTCTCAAGGAACAGAACTGACATCTTGTGATTTTAGCTTTTGGCCTTAGGAGGGCTTAACTGATGCTGTTTTATAAATTACCTCTCAACCTTCCAAGAGTCATTGATGAAGAACATCCCTGAAAATGAGAATCAGGTGGGAAAACTAAGGCAGAAAAAAGCAATGTAACAAGTAAAACTTGGGAAAGCTAACATGTACAAAAACACGTAAACAAGGAAGAAATAAGTAAACAGGGTTAAGGAAATACTCAGCAAACATTTTTAAATACAATGGTAATGTTATAGACATGAATCAATATGTCTGACAGATAAGCAACGTTTCTCAACATTTTGCTCAAAGTTGCAGTTTGTCCTTTTCTCATCAATATTTACCTCATTCATTTAACACATTCAACACAGATTAAGAAGGAGAAAGTTCAAGGAATGTTTTTCATGTGAAGCCTCGGGTATTTGTGTTGCCTACCAGCAGACTCTGTTATGATTAAAACAACAGTGCACTTTCAAGAACCCTCCTGAACTTTGAGGCGATGTCTTTCTCTGAAAACACACAAACACACACACAGACACACACAAAGCACATCATCCCTTTAGATGAATCTGTTTGAAGAAAAAAAAGAAACATTTGTTGACTCAGTATGGTACCATGATCTTGGTCGTTCTCTCAGGACATATCCACATGTTATTGTTATTCTCGGTCTTATAGGTGCAGCCATACACACACACACACACACCACCCACCTGAAATGTATAAATGCTAGAATGTATAAAACTGAAATTCTTCCCTCTAACCCAAGATTATACAGTTTATACAGATTATACCACCATGTCAAGTCAGTTGCATGTATTTGTGTATCACTGTATGCTTTGCTCTCTGATACATAAGAAGAAAAACCAGTACACATTGCTGGTGTCTCAGTGAGCCTCTAGGTTGGGCTGCAAATGCATTTCTAGTGCTACTTTCTTCCCTCAGTCTCATTGTCCTTTTACAGATTTGGGCTACTATTTTATCAGTATACTGGAGTGATGAAGGCTTGTGACTGAACGGACCGGGTATGCACTTCAATGTGATAGACTTTGAGGTTGAATGTGACCTTGATGGGGTGTGTTCAATATGCACAACCTTCTGGGGGAAGAACAGAGAGAAAGATTCCCATGACTCTGTCACAGGGCTTGTTTTCCTTTCTTTTTCTGAAACCATGTGAGGTAGCCAGCGCCTGAATCTGAAACAGCTGAAAACGTCCTCTGTGCGGTGTGCAGGAGGAAGCCCTAAAGCGGCAGAGCTGTGGAGTCTGTCACGTCTCTGTGTTTTTCTCTGTTCTTCTCCCCCTGTGCTTGTCTCTTTGTTTTACAGCTGGGTACGTGTTCACCTGCACGGCCCTGCACACCCAACCGCCCCACCACAACAACACTCTCTCTCTCTAGCTCTCCCCCTCTCTCTCAGTCTCTCTCTCTTTTTTACTCTCTCTCTCTTCTTTATGAGCCTGTGCTGATGACAGGATTGGATGATTAAATCTGTATAAATTAGCATGTCCTCAATGACATGCTCAGTAATTCTATTGTGAAATTCCCATGGTATGTGAGACTGTGATGGAGAGAGAGAGAGAGAGAGAGAGAGAGAGACAGGAAGTGAGTGTGTGTGAGTACATAAATGTTTCTGTATAATGAATGGATCCTGTTATTTCCTGTCATAACAGGAAAAAGGAACTTAAGCACCTTTTTAGTGTTAGGCGGTGTTAGGCATGGGGATTCAGTATTTGTTGTGTGTATGTGTGTGTTTGTTTCTATGGGTGTGTGTGTGGTGTCTATTCTGGTGGTCTGAAAAGAGGAAACAGTGTTTCCAACATCCCACACTTCCAGATTCCACACACACACACACACACACACACACACACACACACACACACACACACACACACACACTGAATGGATCAGGTATAACAATGCTTTCATACATTTTTTATTCATTACCATGTCTAGTTGGTGGTATAAATGTTTAACCAAGAATAAGTAACATCAAGCACCAAAACAGAAAAAAATCAAAAATGACCTAGAAAATTCACGGCAAGTGGAAAAGTCCAGTTTTGTGTGTGTAATGTGTGTGTGTGTGTGTGTGTGTGTGCCACCTGACTATGCCATTTCATAAGAGCAGTTAATCTCCTGATAAAAAAATTACACACAGCTACAGATTGAGCCACAGTGTCCTTGAAAGTATCCTCTCCTTTCTCATTCTGTATTTCTCTCTCTCCTTTTCCCATACTCACTTCTCATGATATGACCAATCAATTCCAATCCCTCTCTCACTCTCGCCCTCCTCCTCTCCCTCGCTCTTCTTATCTTGTCATTCTCTCCCTCTCCATCTCTTTCCCCCGCTCTTCCTTTCCTTCTCTCTCCTCTTTGCGCACATTAATAAGGTTAATGGGGCGGTTGTCATGGGAACAGCACTTGGACACACAGCATTCATCTTTCAGAACGCCCTGAGTCGAGGTCGCCACGGATCACATTTGGCCCCCCGGAGCGTTTGTTGTTGCTCACCACGGTGACCGTGTAGGTAAGGATTTGCAAACAACATCGAGGCAAGGTCAGCATGGGCCTCTGTAATTACATTCATACACACATAAAACATAAACACACAAACATACACACACACACACGCGCGCACGCACTACATAGAGTATATAGCAGAAGTGAGCACAATGAAAGGTGTGCGGACTTTTGTTACATTGTTATCCTACTATGGAGCCTATGTTTTTCTATTTTAGATTGAACATAAGAGCATACTGTTCAATTTAGGTGTAATGCCATTACTGTCATGTGATACAAAACAGGGGTGTACATACTGTTGTATGCTGTACATAGGAAGACAGAGAGAGAAAGAGGGGAAGAGCGAGAGAAAGAGAGAGTGAGTCCTCTTTGTGTGCAGGTGTGCAGGTGCGGAGGTGGACACGTGTTCAGCAGTAGTGACAGCATGTGATTAAGCTCAACCCATCCCTTGGAAATCTCTCTCTCTCTCTCTCTCTCTCTGTCTTTCTCTCTCACCCACTCTCCCCCTCAAAATGAAGCTTTTGAACTAGGGGTCAGGATTTAGAGGATTTAGCTTCAGCCAGTTAGTATCAAACTGACCGCCGACATCTTTAAAAATGTCGCCTCACATTTTTGGGTGCTCACTACTGGGGCCATTTATATGAAAAGCCAATTATGCACCTCATAAGATATGACAACAGGCACTAAAAATAGTGTGTCATGCAGGGGGTTGTGTGCTTCCGCTGATGTTGTGCGTGTATAGTTATGATGCTCTGCGTGTGTGCCTGTTAGAATGGTTAATGTTTAATTCTGTGTCTAATGTTCCATTTTTTAGTGTATTCATGTTTCCATGCTTGTGTTAATGTCCGGGGGTGTTACTGTCATCCTGGTTAGGCTGGTTTAGTGTGTAAATGTCGCCGTGTTAGTTAAGTGTCTATTTTTAGCGTTATAGGTTACGGCATCAGTGTAAGTATCAGTGTAACACAGACCTACCCCTCATCCTTGTTCTGTGTGCCGTAAAGCCAATACAGTGGTACTCCTGGGGTCGTGTGGTGTATGGGACATCACTGCCTCTCTGCGCATTCCTCGAGTCTACCTCGCTACAATAGTGTGTCGTGGATTGGTGGATGTTGAACTTTCTGCAGGTGTATATAATGCCTCCATGCTTTGAACATACCATTCACCAACACACACACACAGACACACACACACACAGACACACACACACACAGACACACACACACACACACACACACACACACACATACACACACACACAGACACACACATACATATATACATAGAATACAACATATCCATAGCAATTGACTGTAGTGACCTTGGGCTGTGCCTGGAAGTGCCTGAGTCAGATCTACATGAGGCTAACCATACCCTCCCCCACAGACACAAATCATGCTCCTGCACACTTACAGTCTTGCCCACACACGTAGCTCTCCACTGTATCATGATGATACTAATAAAAAACAGACATATACACATCTGTGTTACTTGAACACACACGCAAACACACACACACAAGCACTCAAACATGCGCGTGCACACACACACACGTACACATCTTCTTATTTGCACATGAAAAGCAAAAGCACTAAAGAAGTGAGGGTGAGGTGGGGTGGATAGAGCCAGGGAGAGATAGAGGACAGAGAGAGAACATTTCTTTTCATATCTCTCATCCACCTCCACTCCACTCCTCTTATGTTCTCCTTCCTGTCTAGCCTTTCCTCTCTCATCCACTCTTTCACAAAGCAACCATTCTGCTTCGGAAGGGGAAAATTCTGGAGACCACAAGACCTGAGCATTTAGGCGTGAGAGGGAGTGAAAAATAATTACTTTTGGTAATAGTGGTGGTTTTTGCAGTGTGTCTCCAGACCTCCTTTGAAACCAACATGACTCAAGTACAGGAGGACTCAGAGGAACAAGGAGAGTCCAGAGTGACACTGAAGAAGAGGAGGAGTCCACAGCTGGAGGGGGGGGGGCTGGGGCTCGATTGGAGCGCGGGCAGAGAAGAGCCCTCCAGCTGTGAGGCGCTGCTGGGTAGGGAATCTGGGCTACATGGGGTTACGTAAGGCAGTTACCATCCCCCCCTCGCCTGCTCTCTTTCTCCATCCATTATCTCCTCTATCCATTACCCCTCTCCTGCTCTCCTTCTCCCAGGATGGAGATTGGTCATAAACAATGGTGGAGTGGCGTGGATAGGTGGGAACGTTTTTAGGTGTGTGTGTGTGTGTGTGTGTGTGTGTGTGTGTGTGTGTGTGTGTGTGTGTGTGTGTGTGTGTGTGTGTGTGTGTGTGTATGTATGCAGTGGGGCTATTTGCCCATAGCTGGGCAAAAACCTTGTGGGTTAGCCTCTTGAGGCAGGGCTAAGGGAGCAGACCCCGACAGAAAAGCAATGCGCTGGCGGTGCGCAATAGGCGGGCCTAAACAGAGCCAGGACCCGGCAGCCTCCTGCAGCCAGGAAGGGGAACTGGTCGTCCTGGGCTCACCCATGCCACCAGATTTACCTCACCATGGCGAAGATAGTGCTACTGGGGATAGCGTGCCTCCAACGGCACTCTAAATAATCTCTTTGCGCAGGTATCCACCTCTGACCACGGTGTATACTCTGGATCCACATCTGGTTGAAGACTGGCGGCGATGGGGCAACTGGCGACGGGAGCAGGTTTGAATAGACTGGGAGCTTCTAGTCAGAGCCCTGCACGTCAGCGGCACAGGGTATTGGTCGCTATCAGCTGGGACTGAGTGGCAGCTGATCTCGGCAGCACCCTGTGTGACTGAGCAGCCCCTATTTAGGGACCACACTGCTCACCTCAAATCTGAGGAGGGGCCTAGAAAAGGTGGCCTAAAAAATGCCCACTCAACTCACACCTGGACAGGATACCGCACCTGTCGGGTCATTCCACTTCTGCGGTCGAAACAGAAGAAAAAAAAACCCAAAACCTAAAACTGGCAACATGGAACGTAAGAACACTCCTGGACTCCTATGGCAGGACCGAAAGACCTCACAGAAGAACAGCACTGATTGCGGCTGAGCTGAGGCGTTACAACATCGACATCGCCGCACTTAGCGAGACCAGGCTCCTTGATGAAGGGTCGCTAATAGAGGAAGGGTCCGGTTACACCTTCTTCTGGAAAGGCTATCCCCTAGGTGGACAACATCTGCACGGTGTGGGACTCGCCATCAAGAACACACTGCTACCAAGACTCACTGAAACACCTGTGGGCATCAGTGAAAGACTGATGACCCTCCGTATCCCCCTGGCGAAGAACCGCTTTGCTACACTTCTTAGTGTGTATGCGCCAACACTGCCATCCGACACTGAGGTTAAAGACTCATTCTATCAGTCACTGGATGAGGCTCTCCACCGGATTCCCAAGACCGACAAGATCCTCCTCCTTGGGGACTTCAATGCTCGTGTGGGGCAGAGTGACAGGATATGGAAAGGAGTGCTTGGCAGGCATGGTATTGGTCAGGCCAACTCAAATGGCATGAGATTACTTACTCTCTGCTCTGAGCACAACCTGACCATAACCAACACCATCTTCCAGCAAAAGACCAAATACAAAACATCATGGATGCACCCACGCTCTAAACATTGGCACCTGATTGACTATGTCATCGTGAGACGTTGTGACATCAAAGACGTTCTCATGTGCCGGGCCATGAGAGGTGCAGAATGCTGGACAGACCACCGGATGATCATGGCCAAAGTCCACATGAGCGTACGCCCCCCCATACGGAAACATGGGGCCAGTGGGAGACGCTTAGACTGTGCCCGTCTGAAAGATACCAGCACAAGAAATGAGTTTCGATGCTCCCTGGCTGAAAAACTTGAAGAGCTTGAACTCATCTTGAGTGGAGGGAATGACACAGACCAGCAATGGACCACTATCAGCTCAGCCCTTCATGAAGCAGCAGCCCACTCAATCGGCTATAAGACCAAAAACCACCAGGACTGGTTTGACAATAACTCGGACACCATCCGTAACTCACTGAACGCCATGCACAAAGCACACCAGGCAACCCTGAAAAACCCCTCATCGAGCACCGCCAGGCAGCAATGGCAGAGGGCGAGGCGTGAAGTGCAAAAGACCCTACGGTCAATGCAAAACAAGTGGTGGACAGAGAAGGCACAGGAAATCCAGTCTTTCGCTGATAGAAATGATATGCATAACTTTTACAATGCAGTCAAATCTATCTACGGCCCAACAAACCACTGCATCACTCCCCTTAAAACCGCAGATGGGCTCAGAGTCCTAAAAGACCAGAGCAGTGTACTGGAGAGGTGGGCTGAACATTTTAATACCCTGCTTAATCAGGACTCTGAAGCAGACCACACCATCCTGGATCAACTGCCTGAACTTCCACCGATTGACATCCTTAACCAACCCCCGACCTTCCTGGAGGTTCTGTCAGCCGTCCGCTCTCTGAAGAACAACAAGTCCCCTGGCATGGACAATATCCCTGCGGAACTGCTTAAACAGGGTGGTTACCTCTGTACAAGAGCGCTACATCAACACATCACTAAAGTATGGGCTGATGAAAACATCCCACAGCAATGGAGGGATGCCAAAATTGTCACCATATATAAGAACAAAGGTGACAAGACCATCTGTGGCAACCACAGGGGTATATCCCTCCTTGCTGTTGCTGGTAAGGTCCTGGCCAAGGTGTTGCTGCAGAGGCTACTCAACAACATCACAGAGTCATTGCTCCCAGAATCACAGTGTGGCTTTAGAAAGAACAGGAGTACAGTCGACATGGTCTTCACAGCCCGGCAACTTCAGGAAAAGTGCAGGGAGCAACATCAAGACCTGTTTATGGCTTTTGTCGACCTCTCCAAAGCCTTCGACACTGTGCAGAGAGACCTACTGTGGGACATCCTGCTCCGGTTTGGATGCCCTAGCAAGTTTGTCAACATCCTCCGACAGTTCCATGATGGTATGAATGCTAGGGTGACAATAGGAGGACAAGAGTCTGCCTCCTTCCCTGTGTGCACAGGGGTCAGGCAGGGGTGTGTACTAGCACCAGTGCTCTTTAACATCTTCCTCCTATGCGTCACCCAGCTTCTCCATAAGGAAATTGAGGACAACAGCGGGGTGACAGTGGTCTATAGGCTAGATGGCAACCTCTTTAACATCAGGAGGCTGCAAGCAACCACCAAGCTGCACAGAGTGAGGGTCCTTGAGCTGCAGTATGCAGATGACTGCGCTCTTGTGGCTCACACTCCACAAGACCTCCAGGCTGTCCTGGATGCAGCTGTGAAGGCTTACAGCAGGATGGGGCTGACCATCAACATCACCAAAACAGAGGTAGTCTGTCAGTGGAGCACCAACATCCCACCCACGCCACCCATCTTCAACATCACTGGTAAGAATCTGTCTGTAGTACCATCATTCAAATACCTGGGGAGTATCCTCTCTGAGGACAATAACATCAACAATGAGGTCCAGAACAGAATCAGTCAAGCATCAGCTGCCTTTGGGAGACTCAGGCGCCGGGTCTTCCAAAACAAGAACTTATATCACTACACAAAAATCTCTGTGTATCAAGCAGTTTGCATCACCACCCTCCTCTACAGTTGTGAAGCATGGGTCACTTAAGTCCCTGGAGCATTTTCACATCCGCTGTCTCCAGCGAATGCTAGGAATCACTTGGCGTGACCGAGTGCCACACACCGAGATCCTCAGGAGAGCAGGCTGTAGGAGCATTGAGGCCACCATCACCCACTACCAGCTACGATGGCTGGGGCACGTTATAAGGATGCCCCTCAATCGGCTGCCTCACAAAGTGCTGTATGGCCAGCTCGCCCAAGGCCAACGCTCTGCTGGAGGGCAGAAGAAGCGCTATAAAGACCAGATCAAAACAGCGCTAAAGAAGTGCAAAATCAGGCCTGGGGACCTGGAGGGCTTGGCTGCTGACCGTAACACCTGGCGTCAGATGTGCCAAGACGGGACCAAAGCACTGGAGGAGGACAGGACAGCCAGGAGACAGGAAAGGCAAGAAAGAAGGCATACAAGAAAAACAACCAAGGTTGCCAGTACCACCACTACTACATTCGCATGTCCCACCTGCGACAAGACCTGTGGATCCAGGATAGGACTATACAGCCACCAGAAAACTCACCGTTGAGAGTCAGAAGTGGACGTCATCATCGGCCTCGATGGACAACTACAAGCAAGCAAGCAAGTGTGTGTATGCTTGTGGGATGTTTGTGTGTATGCGGTTGTGCATGTCTGTGAGTGAAAGAAATGAGTGAAAGAAATGAGTGAAAGAAATGAGTGAAAGTGAGTGAGTGAAAGATAATTATTTCCTGTGTTAAAGTATGAGTTCAACCACACATTCATAATGATGCTGATGTGTGAGGGTTTATGTCTGTATGTGTGTGTGTGAGTGTGAGTGAGTGTGTGAGAAAGAGTGTACATATGTGAGCGGTCGGAACACAACAATCTCTCTCTCTCTCTTTCTTTTTCTATTTTGCTCTCCCTCTTCCAGTTGACCTAGCTTTTTCACAACCCATATTAAATGTTTGTTTTTCTGCTCTAAGTGATTCTCTTTGCTCATTCTCCGTGCTTCCTTTCTCTCTCTTTGGGTGTATATGTGTGTTTGTGTCTGTGTGCACTAGCAAACAGATGGACAGACAGTGGTCAGATCCAGAGGCGTTTGTGTATGTGCCCGTGTGTGTGTGTGTGTGTGTGTGTGTGTGTGTGTGTGTGTGTGTGTGTGTGTGTGTGTGTGTGTGTGTGTGTGTGTGTGTGAGTGAGTGTGTGTGTGTGTGTGAGTGAGTGTGTGTGTAGGCGTATGTGTGGGGGATGTCTTTTGTGTCATAACTGGATTGACCCAGATTTCCCAGACAGACCACTGTTACTGTAATATTATAGAACATCCCTCTCACATGTTTCTCAAGGGCTTTTCCTGTGTGTGTGTGTGTGTGTGTGTGTGTGTGTGTGTGTGTGTGTGTGTGTGTGTATGTGTGTGTCTGTGTGTCTGTGTGTGTTGTTTCTTGCATGTATATGTGTGTGGTGGTGTGCGTGTCTATTAATTATGCCTATGCAGACCCCTCATGCATGAAACCACATTACTATTACATGATATTGCCATATTCAATATGTATGACTGTTTAAAAAGACCACCCATGACATCTACAGAGCTTTGCATGTAGAAATCAGACAGGAGGATGCTGAGGATGTACCAGGGTTGAGGCTTACTGCTAGTCTGTTTCATAGACAAACATCTCGCAGGATGTGTGTCCATTTTCAATGTATTTATTTTTGTTTACTTGGACACAGGATTGTGGGCATTGAGGGATCTCACTTTCAGTTCCCGCATCTCTCTCTCTCTCCAGACACACACTGTGTGTCTGTCTGTCTCCCTCTGTCTCTCTCTCTCTCTCAAATAGAGCTTTGTGCCAGTGTGGCCAACCAACTGAAAAATGTGCTGACACTACAGAACGAGAGTCCAGCCTAGACCAAACATTGAGTGTGTGTGTGCCTATTTTTTTGGGTGAGAATGCAATGACAACAAACCGTTGTGTCTCTCCCTTCTTTCTGTCTCCCTATCTCTCATTTTCTCTTTCCCTCCCCGATATAAATAAACAAAGATGCTCTTGACAAAGGTGAGGACATTCTCATATGGACTGGCTGTTTAAAATATACACACAGCATATGTCAGTGTGTGCGTGTGCCAATATACAGTATGTGGCATGTGAATATATGTGGGTTGATACATATCTATCTGTGTATCAGTACATGTGTGATGTTGAAGTGTGTTTGTCTGTGTGTGACCATGTGCTTGAGTGTGTTGGGTTTGTGTGAATATACGAAATTAAATGTGATTTTGGGTTAACAGGGTTGATGTGTGTATGTTGAGTTGGTGTCTGTGTGTGTGTGTGTGTATGACACAAGCTTAATCCAGAGGATTAGATGGTGAATAGGGGAGCTGAGGGGTGTATGTGTGTACATCTGTGAGTGTGTGTGTGTGTGTGTGTGTGTGTGTGTGTGTGTGTGTGTGTGTGTGTGAGAGTGTGTGCGTGCCTATCATGTGTCTCTTGTTTTTTTGGGACAACAGGCACGTGGTTACCTTTCTGTACGCTCATCTCGTGATTCTGATGTCACAGTAATCACACACACACACACACACACACACACACACACACACAAACACACACACACACACACACACACACACACAAAAAAACACACACACACACACACATTGTGGAAACAACAACCCAGTGCAGACAAAAGTAATTTAATACAAAGCATTACTACATTATCAGCACACGATCAATGCACCACAATGGCCACTCACATTAGAACAGCTTGGCAATACACAATGCTCGTTTCAAATTACTGTGCAGATTTCTCTTACACGACAAATGCTTTTATCATCGGACATGATCAGAAGGGCGCTGTATGATTCAAAACCCTGCTTAAAATCATTTTCAGGTTGCTCAACACAAGTCATTTGGTATAGATTTGTGATAACTATGTGCTTTCACAACAAAGAATCTAGTTCAAATCAATACTTGTGGTCTCAGGCTTTGGGTCCAGACATAATTGATTGGCTCATGTCACTAAACACTTATACTTCAGTAAACAGCACCTATAATATACCGTGCACTAGGGACTTTCATCATGTTTAGCTGTCTCTCTCCTCATGGTGTGTAGAGTATCTCTCTTTGTCATTTCTATTGGGACCAAAAGGCCTAAAAAAGGCCAGCCTCAACTCCTACGAAACTCCATAGCACCTCTCTTGTAAGTCGCACAAGACAAAAGCAGTTCTCCAAATGCTTCAAGTAGATAAGGAGAAAAAGAAGAGAAGAAGAGGAGAAGAGAGATAATTTTATTCAACATTCATTTTTGAATGTTTAGAATGTTATTCATGTTTGCAAGAAATAACCCATGTTTTACATTCAGTTTTACCTGAAAAATCCATCCAACCAAATATCCACCTGTGGGATTTTGCGGGTTGGAGTGGGACAAAGCGTGAAAGATGCGGGCAAGAGCAGGACACAAATAGTGCAAATTACATATTTTTGTGGGATCGGGACCGAAAAAGCCATCCCTACACCTCTACACCTCTGTAGCTGGCATATCACAGCATAGGAGAATTACAAAAAAACATCTTTGAGGTTTTCATGCCTTCAGGCCATAACCCCTCATAGATTTGACCAAACAGGCCTGGCCCGGCGGTGGATTACCGGTTGACAGATCCATTCTGTCAAAAAAGGGTTTACTACAAAAAACTTTAACAACTAGACTCACTTAAATCTCCCCTCAGACAAAGCGGATTAAGCAAGTGAATCCTCACTGAAAAAGAGGAACTGGTTTCCTCAATGCCCTTAAATGTGAACACAGCACTGCAATGCCAATGACGTTTAATGCCATTTGAGTGGCTGTCTGAAGCTCAGTGCTTTTAAACCCTAGCCAAGCAGAGACTGCCAGATGGAACAAGCAATTCTAACAGGGGCTTCACACCCTCTTGTCCTCTCCCACTCTTGCTTTCTCGCTCTGGGTTAGCGCTCTCTTTCCTCATTCCTCGTTCTGTTTCCTGCTCCTTTCATCCTCTAGGCTGTTCTTGGCTGAAGGTGGCCTTCTCTGGGTATGGAGGGAATCTAGAATGGGCTGTTTTGTAAGTGTTGCGTGAGGACTGTCACAGGACAGCTTGCATGCATTCTCGATGAATCAGTTATGCAAGCTAGAGGGCCGCACTTTCACAGTGTGGTGGTGGTTTAGCAAATGTCTCCCTTGACAGACAGACAGACAAACAGACACACACACAGACACACACACACAGACACACACACAGACACACACACATACACACACACACACACATATACACACACACACTAACATAAACACACACACACACACACACACACACACACACACACACACACAAACATACATTTACTCAACTGTCCATTTTTCCCACCTATAGAGTTGAGGTTTTAAGGTGGTGGACAAAACAAGGCTAAGCTCTCTTGTGCTTTTCCATTGTTAGGGATATCGTCATCAGATGGTATTTGAAAACAGAAACAGCCTTAGTTTTCTGATTGAAATGAGCGTTACGAGCTGAGGTGTCCCCACCTGGATGCATGCTTATTGGACTTCAGGTCAGGGTGACACAGAGAGGACTGCCATTACTGTAAACTTAAGGGCTGAGAGGAGTAATGCACTTGATTGCACAGGGCTTACAAGTCTCTCGAAGCCCTGTGTGTTTGCAATGCAAAGTGTTCATTTTCACTATGTTTGAATATCCCAGTGTCCGCATCCATTATGAGGCTGGAAAATAAACCAAACCTATTTTCCTGCGCGGTTGTGTATGTTTTTTTCTCTCTCTCACACACACACACACACACACACACACACAACCATGTGACCATGTCTACTGTGCTTCTGTTGTCCTGGCTAAGAGACAGAGCATGAGTGATGATCTGCATAGCTTACATAAAGCCCCTGTAGTTTATAATCACTCACAATCATGAGCGCACAACTTCAGCATTTAGTGTCAGATCACTTATGAACTGGCCAAACAGTAAGTGCATCTGAACCCCCAGAAGTCTCTCTCCAGGGCTTTAATGGAATGAACTTTACTAAACTATTAATAAATATTGATAATATTCACAAAACTCACTGGCCAGCAGCAACTCGTTTAGACTGTCGTCATATAGAAGCACACTGCCCTCTGGTGGCAACTGCTCAGAAATATCTCAAATGGACTCAAGGAAACTGAGCATGAGGGCAAACATTCTGAATATCTTACAGGCCAGGGTATTCACCAGCTAACAACAATTGTGGTTGTGTGTGTGCTTGTGTGGAAAAGTCTTCCTAGGTAATGCACGGAATACTGTGTCAAAATACTAAAATAAGTTTTGACAGTGGGGGAAGGTGTATGTGTCTATCAACAAAAAAATCATTTTGGGGAGATTGGATGAGTCATCCAGTGACTATACCAAAAGCACTTCAGTTCTGTGTCCAGTGCTATGGTTTTGTCTGACTTAAAAGTCTATGTAAATCATGTAAATTCATGTGCTTTCATCTGCAACTTACTCTTAGAAGAGAGCAGGCTAAAATATATGATCTCACAACTACATCGTCCTAACAGAGAAATTCAGAAGGATGTTAAGACTAGGCCATGCAATTAATGGATATAAAAATGACGTGTGTTATTCAAATTATATTTATTTGTGTATTTCAGTATATAGCAGTGGCCATACAATGCCCTCCAGAATTATTGGCATCCTTGCTAAAGATGATTGAAAAGTCTTATAAAAAATGTACTTTATCAGTTATAAGTCTTACAGTTTTTCTCGATTGCTAACACACATTTACACTTTATTCTCAAGGTGACCATTCCATTTTCAATACAGTAATGTCCATCAGGTCTCTCAGTCAACACTGGCACACATCCTAAAAAGACATCAGGGTAAAATGAAACAACTTTATTTGTACTGTATTTTCAGTTTTTTAATGGAATTGTAACCTGTACTGGAAACATCATTTTACGTTTGTCTGATATTTGCTGAGCTTACAGTGTTATGCACACTACTGAAGTAGCATGAAAACTGGGACATGTTTTGTTGTGATTCTCCATGTTGACATGTTGACTAATTTGGGTATATGGAGAGAATTAAATAATGTTTTTATCAGTCTGTAGCATTGGTCTTGTGTAGTGTTTGTTGAATTTATTGTATATTTGCACTTTCTCTGTGTACTTCACTTACACTACTCTAATCACTGAGAAGTAGAATTGCTAAAAGTGTTTTAGGTTTATAACAGCAGTGTGTAAGTGGTACAAACAGAATTCAGTCATATGCAACGTGTGTGTTTCATATGGTAACAAAATATGGTTTTGTTAAATTAGTGTATCGTTTTTACAAGAGTGTTTCATTTTGCAATGGATCTGAGGTGTTTTGCTCATTGGGTGTGTGGTTGTGCTAATTGTGTGAGGTGTATTGAAAAACAAAACAAAGCAGTCACAACTGTGTTTAAGCAATCGAGAAAAACTGTAATCCTGTTTGGTGTGTCTACAATTAAGCAATCATGTGTTTGCGCACTTGATGGCTGTGTTTATTTGACAGGCTCATAAGTGTGGTAATTTGACAGTCAGTGTTTTGGAATTGCAAGGAAGTGACCTCTTGATATACTTCTGTGTCTAAAGCATTCAAGTGTGTTTAGTGTTTTGAAAATCACTTGTGTGTATTGTTTTGCAAAAAGTGTGATGTTGGCATGTGCTTATAGTGGTGCAAATCTGAGCCGTTGTTTTGTTCCTTGAGTAAAGGTTTTAATAATTGTGTAATACTTTTGATTTTAGTGTTTATCCAATCGTAAAAAACTGTATTTGACAGGCTCATAGGTGTGGTAATTTGACAGTCAGTGTTTTGGAATTGCAAGGAAGTGACCTCTTGATATACTTCTGTGTCTAAAGCATTCAAGTGTGTTTAGTGTTTTGCAAATCACTTGTGTGTATTGTTTCGCAAAAAGTGTGATGTTGACATGTGCTTATAGTGGTGCAAATCTGAACCGTTGTTTTGCTCCTTGAGTAAAGGTTTTGATAATTGTGTAATACTTTTGATTTTAGTGTTTATCCAATCGTAAAAAAACTGTAATAATAAATAAATCAGATATGTCAGAATTATTAGCACCCCTAGAAATTTTAATTACAGTTTTTCTCAATTGCTAACACACATTTTTTGAAAGCATGCCTCGTTTCCTCAAAACTCTAAACACAAATCCCAAAACCACTCACACAAAATGCAAAACCCTTTATATATCCTGCAAAAGGCAACTTTGCTTTCAAAACAGTGTTATGTCACCTCAAAAGGGTACTTTGTTTTCTAATGACAAACACAGCCCATTATATGAGTAGACATTCTAAGCATCGATTGAACACTGATGTGCTCAATGGAAAACACTACTATGAAATGGGAAAACACCAGTATGAAGGCCTTATCAGGAACATTATGTTACTATACGCTTACTCCTGTAGTAAAATATAACTGTATAATGTTTTTACGCAAATATAAAACAACACACAAATATACAGTAACAACTAAAATATTTCTTTATTTTTTCCAAAAGTGCTGTAGCCTATACATCACAGCAAACACAAATGAATGTGTAAATGATTTGCACAGAACAAACAATAGGATATAGGCCAGTACAGTCAACAAAAAAAGAAAGAAAAATGTAAAATAAAAAAGGACAAAAAACTACTGCATCCTGTTCTAGCTCAAGACAATATTGACAATGTGCTATCAGAAATAGACCTACACAGTGTTGTGAATGTTGTTGCATTTTGTGTGAGTGGTTTAGGGATTTGTGTTGAGAGTTTTGAGAAAACGAGGCATGCTTCATGTGTGTAAGCAATCGATAAAAACTGTAACATTGGATTGGATTACAATACAGTACAGTAATGTGTCAGTGCTGATAGGATGCAATCAGTTGTGGAAATGTATATGACTTACTTGCAGATAGTCATAGCATAACTGTTTGACTGTCGGAGTTTCTGACAAAAGGCACCCTGTACACCTGCTTTATTCTCAAGGTGTTCCGCCTTAGAACACAGTCCACTGTGGCTAGGCTCACTGTATTGATGTTTAGGAATATGTCTTGGTCATCAATGGTTGCACTTTGTATTTGTTTATGTAATTTTACAGATACAGTACAATGGAAAATACAAGAATACTATGCTCCTGATAAGGCATTCAAACTAGTGTTTTCCTGTCATAGTAGTGTTTCTTACCTATTCCCTCTTCTGAATGTCCAGAGAATGGATGCAACTGAGAAGCGGCTTATATTTGGTTGAACCCTCTGGCCAGCCTCCTGCATGGTCAAACCATGGTTGACCATATGGTTGACCACAGTGGCCCGAATCTCATCAGAGATAATGGCTCTCCTCTTACTCTCACTCCTCTGCCTTTCTGATCACCTCTCACTTCAATGTTGCCATCAATTGTTCTCCAAACCAGGAGCTAACCTGTGGCCATCATATTGCTAAAGCTTTGATTTCAAATTGCACAACAGTTTAGTGTTTTGAAGAAAGTGTGGTTAATTGAAATTTGTGTCTAAAGCAGATAATTGTGTGTTGTGTTTTAAAGAAAGTGCGGTTAACAATTGAAATTTGTGTCTAAAGCAGATAATTGTGCTTATAGTTTAGCAGAATTGGTTTAGGGAGTTGGCACATGAGTTACAGGTTGTGGTCATTGTGCCATAAGTTCCAGTTTTTGAATGTAATCAATCGAGAAAAACTGTAAGGAAATGTGAAAGATCCCATGCATATTTAACAAATTTTAAGTTGGTGCTTATGAAATTTGATTTAATTTCAATGATTCCCTGTTTCACTGGGGTATAAAAATTAGGTGACACAGAGTCTAAGTCCCTTAGTCATCCAGCACCATGGGAAAGATTTAAGAGCATTCCATTGCAGTACGGCAAAATTGTGTTGGCTTGAACAAATCAAGGGAATTGATACAAGAAAATAGCTGCTCGACTTAAAATGCCCATATCAACAGCCAGGGCAATCATTAAGAAGTTTAAGAAATTCAAAACTATCATGAACCAGCCTGGAAGAGGATGCAGGACTATTCTGTCAATGACCACAGTGAGGAGGCTGTTCATTGCTATGACCATCACAGTCCCCTGACCTAAATCCAGTTGAAAACCTGTGGTTTGAACTCAAGATGAGAGTGCACATGAGAAGACCCAGGACTCTGTAAGATCTGGAGAGACTCTACATTGAGAAATAGTCAAAAATCCCTTCTTCTATGTTCTCAAGTCTTCTAAGACATTACAAGAGAAGACTCAGTGCTGTTCTGTTGGGAAAGGGGGTTGCACAAAATACTTAATGTTGTGTGTGCCAACATTTATAACACAAGTTTTTCGGAATCAACTTCATGTTGTGATCACCTGTGACATTTTTCTTGTGGTAACGAGCTCATATGGAATTCATATATTTTCTTTATTTGGTATGTAAAGACAACACTTGATAATCAATAAGGGGAATTTTCATCAGTGTTTTCCACTCATATTAAATAAGAGTGGCTATAATTCTGGAGGGCACTTTATTCAAGGTGGTGTATACATCGCTCACTGTGAACTTATCTATAACTATTTCTTGTATGGGCTTTTTGTCTAATCCCCCAAAAAGAGTCAACATAGGGCTTTGTAACCTAATGACTAGTTTTACGGTGGGTGAGGAGAAATGTTTAAACTCCACTCTGCTGCTCATCAGACAAAGGCTGACAGTGTTTTCAGCCTGACACATGCTGTCTTAGATTAGTTGCTGTGAGCACCTTGTGCTAAATTAGGCATGAGATGCGGTGTGCACCACCTAACTATTGTTCTTCCTCTAAGCCCGAGGGGCTAATGACACACGTTTGACAATAAAAGACTTGTGACTTGTGACTTGTGACTTGTGAGTCATAATTAAATTTCATATCATATAAAATGTTATGCATGGTTATAGGGCAATAAACTCATAAATGAAAAAAGTGTGGTTTCTTGTTTGTAAATGCTGAGGAAGGTTAGTCTTATAAACTGAATAAAGCATTAACACAAATTACTGCTCCAAATTATAGTATTATTCAAGGTTTAGAAACCCCACTTATGGCATTGTTGAGACTCTATCCAGAGAGGCCTCTTGCACACACACACACACACACACACACACACACACACACACACACACACACACACACACACACACACACAGACACACACACACACACAGACACACACACAGACACACACACAATTACCATAAGCCCACAATAAGTCTATGCTTTGAAGCTGGGTTAGCTGTGAGCTTCAGTTTTCAGCCCTGGTGAGTTTCCTGAGGCAGGCCAGAGGAAATGTGACTCCATCGCTCACAGAGGGGCTTCTGGGAGTTAATGAAGCTTGTGTGACCCGCACAGGGTAGAGCTCAATTCACCTCAAATGCACGTTACTTCCAGTAGTCAAATGAATTCCCATTCACTGAACTGTAAAAGTCCCTAAGTGGGGAAAGGCCAAAATTAGCGGGCTGAGGGTATTAGGACACACCGAGCAATGCTGAAACAAGATCATTCATTCACACCACTGAAACATTTACATGTGATTTAAATTTTCTGGATTGAGTAGTACTCGTAGCACAGTCGTTTAGTTTCATCAGCCTGTCCTGTTCCCACTCGTATCCCTCCTTTTCTGTATCTATTGTCTGCTCCCTTCCTATCACCTGTACTGTCTTCCTGTCAGTCAAGGAGTCAGGTAAATGCTCATACCAGCTGCTTAATTGAGCGGAGAGGAGGTCCTCCCAAGCTTAGCTGTTCCTTAGTTCCTTACCTTACCTGCAGATAAAATGTAATGAAAGATGAAAGTAATCTTACTTTCTAAGACAACTTCTCGCCACTTTAATTTATACATGGGCAGTGGTTGAGTGACATTCGTATATTATTATTATTAGTAATATTAATAATGAAGATTAATAAGAATGCAGCTTCCATGTCACGGTCAGTGTTTTCAGCGGGGACATTGCCACTCTGGTGGAGGCCCTGTGTCATTGTCATTTCACAACCACTAGGAGGCGCGATGTTAACAACATGCACGCACATGCTCAAAACCACAGTTTATATATAGAGTGTTCAGACAGTGAAATACCAGTGATTTAGGTTACCAACAGTAATCTGAAACTAAAAACCTGGATGGTATTGAACAGATTTTGGTGATAGAGAATAGTCATGTTTGTGTTATGTGCATAGAAAATTAGTCTGTTGTGCATTTGTGCATAATGTGTAATGTTTATAATGTCTAACGTTTAATGCAGCAGAAATGTTCTAAATTACAGTCTGACTTCTAAAAATCTAGCAAAGCTAGCAATCAGTAATATTAAAGGACAACACTCACGAGAGAAACCCGGGTTTCCCCATGCTAATTGACCCATTTACGTTCATGTGTCACTTTGAAGTAGCAACGCTGTCCTTAAAAGTTGCCACCAATCCTTTGTCATTAGTTTGGCCTTTGGTTAGTTATGAGTAGATTTTGGCTCGCTGATACACCCGCGTTTAACTGGGTTGGGCCATTGAGTGTATGCATGGGCAGAGTGGGCTGTATATCACTACGTCTCTCTTGTGCCCAAAGTTGCTAATTATGCGCATAGGTCTACTGAGCCTGCATTCTGTCGGCAACGCACAACTCCGTGGGAGGAGGAAAGGTCTTGGCCACTAGAGAGAGAGAGGGAGAGCGAGAGAGAGTCGTGCGTTAAATACAATCTCACCGGGAGCTACAGTCGCGGCAGCAGCATCTTTGCCCAGAATCGAGGAAGGATACACTTGCCTACCTCTTCTTCCTCCTTCTGTTGTCGCTCTTTTCGTGTCCGAGGGAAAGTTGGCCAGAGTTTGCACTCACTCAGCATTTGCTTTTGAGCGTGGAACCAATGTCTTCCCCTTGTTCTCAGTACCGACGCTAAGGTTCTCGAGTGGGAAACACACAACAAAGTCGAAATTTTTTCCAGTGCTCAGACCGGCCGGGTCTTTGCAGAATGGGGTTCACTCTCTCGCCTCAGTGGCTCCTGCCACTCTTGGTGGCAACTTTATCTACGGCGCAAGACCCACGGAGCCCCGAACCGGACCAAGAAATTCCGGAGGGAGCATCCACCTTGGCGTTTGTTTTTGACGTGACCGGCTCGATGTATGACGATCTGGTTCAAGTCATCGATGGAGCATCGAAGATTCTGGAGACGTCCCTCAGCAGACCCAAGAGACCACTGTACAACTTCGCTCTAGTCCCCTTTCACGACCCAGGTATGTGCACGTCGTGTGAGGTCATGGAAATTGGAGTTTGTCTGCACTTCTCGAATCATTACACGATTCGGTTATGTCTGTCATTTCACCTTTTTAAAATGTTGATCTATTTTGGTGTCTGACGGATAAACCCATTTGTGATCAGAGATCGAAAGCAATGCTCAGTCTCGAGCTTATAGTGATATATAGGGTAGGTCCATCGACCTGGACACATTCAATACCTGGACACACTTTCAAGAAATGTTTGAAGTTTAAACAGAAAAATAACCTAGAAATGTATTAAAACCAAATCAAATCCTTTATTGTAGAGAGTGATGAATTGCATAGCCATCACTTCAAGAAAAACGTGTTATTTATGTTAAGCCTAATAGTTTTATTTGAGGTTTGCAGTATGTATGTGATCTAACACAAAAGCTCACGCCCTCGACAGAAACGTGTGAAAAATCGTAGTTTGCTGACAACTGAATGCAGAGTCCCCTCTCACCTCCACCTCCGGCCGCGATCGGAGCATTGTATCTCCCCAGGCCCAGATGTTCCTGTGCGGATTCACTGTCATTATCACCCCTTCCCCCGATCCTCCGGGCTTAACGACCTCAGGGATGCATGCGTCGGGATACCTGCCTGGAGTCTCTCTCTCTCTCCGTTTCTCCTTCTCTCCCTTTCTCTCTCTTGCGAGCAGATAGTGCTAAATACGCCAGAAAATCGTGTGTGGCCTGTTAGGGCACATTAATGTCACTCATATTGGTGAACCAATGTCAGATGCTGACATGAAATTTATGACAACTTTCAACCTTTCAGCAGCCCGCCCCCACATCCTTTTAAAACTCTGCCACTTTCTTTTAAAAGAGTAGCTCTGTGTATGTAGGAAGGGGAACAGAACTTTCGAACACGAAACTGTAGTGTTGTCTGATTAACAAGTAGACGTAAAAACTAAGTTTTTGTGGACCCAAACAAAACCCCGCTGAGTCGCCTCCTGTCACCCTTCATATACATGTCTCTCTGTGTGTGTGTAACTAAAGGGGGTGATAGGAAGCACTCGGCCAACTGCAACACCCTGTAAACGCTCCTGGCTGAGCCCCGAGGGCCTGAACAACATGTAACCAGTGGCCCAGCATCACTCCAAAACCAAACAGCTCTCACAGGAAACGTCGATCCTTGCTTTAGTCTATTCGTAGCAAACCCACAGGACACACCAACCGACACTCCTGTGCAAATAATTAGAACGAGAAATGGCAACTCTTAATAAGGCTATCACAAAACAAGGGCAGACAAGGTCGTTTGTCAGAAAGAGGAAGAGGGAGAGGAGGAGAAAGTGTAGTTGAGTTGCGGTTATGGTTTAACGTGTAACATGAATGTATTACTGATGAGCCATAACTTGTGGACACAGCATTTTGCAAATACAAGTGGGATTATATCAGGACAATTTACATCTTGGCTTAGCAGTGAGATGTCGCCTCTTTCTGCTACCACACGCTGAGCCCGAATCTGACCGCAAACTTGTTTCTCTGAACAACGAGAGCCTAATAGATTTCCCAGCCATTTCTCGGAGCGCACTGGAATTTTCTTTAAAGATGCTCTCCATTTGTATCTGGTGATCGTTTCAGACCCCCGTGCTCAGCTTGAGCAGCGTCTTCGCGACCAAACCCCACCGCACAGGGGTGCTTCAGGGAGAACATACCCCATACACACACAACACACACACAAACGCTCTCTCTCTCTCTCTTTTACTCTCTCTCATACACACACACGTACACACACATACACACAGACACACAAGGGCTCTGAATCCGTCTTCCAGATGTGCACGCTGTTCTGCTAAAGTCAGCATGTCAAATTCTTGAAGCGTTCTTGTATATCGCTTCAATCAGGTCTTGCAAGTTTGGCGCAGCAAGCCAAGGAAAATAAATATTTGAAAGCGAGGTATGCCTTGTGTATACAAAAATAAAAAATTATGATTTCTATTAAGAGTGCGGGGGCTCTAAAAGGCAGGTCTTTTTATACTTTTTTGTGCAACCCCATGGATGACTACCTGCCTAACATCTATAATAAATTGCCCTTCTTCAGCCCATGGTGCTTCTAAAACATCTCAAGATGATGTCAGGAAGTGTTCCTGAGTTCCAAATCCAGAAGGACATGGGCGGCTGGTTTCTGTCATGTCTGCCAGAATGATATGTTATGTGTACACGCAGGCTTTTCTTTTAAAGACAAAATGCCTTTTTTCTTTAGGTTTTTATGCAGTGGTCTAGAATCTACATCATCATCAAAACTCCTGCATAGATGGTTCTCTGTAGTGTTCTACACACAAAAGAAGGGGACAACAGCATAGAGACACTTATAACGTTTTGATTGAACCTCTGATTGAACTTGGAAACAGTCACACACACACACGCACACACACACACACACACACACACGCACACGCACACGCACACGCACACACACGCACACGCACACACACGCACACACAGGCATGCAGAGCACACACAGTCTTGCAGTGATACAGGAAACTGTGCTTATTTTCTTTGGCCTTCTCTCATCTCTCTTGTGTTGGCTTGATCACTGTCATATTTATCCAGTGCACAGAGGGAAGCGGTTTGAGTTAGTGTGCGTGTGTGTGTCTGTCTGTGTGTGTGTGCGTGTGCGTGTGCGTTTGTGTGTGAGATGGGGGTGGGTTGGATTTAGGATGTTGGTATATGCTTGGTTGGAAAGGTCAGGAGAGTATGGGAAAATGTAATCAATGGCGAAACTGTGTAGGTTACAGGGTCAGCATTGATTTTGGGGAGAATGTGAGAAAACTGAGAATCGCTCAGATGAGAACCATGACAGGATAGGCACATTCAAGCATCTGAAAGAGTTTTGCTAAGAGGACAGCCAGTAAAGGTGACCTTCCCTGGAAGGGACCAGATAAGTGCTGGTGGGTTTACATGGAAACACACTTGCATAATCACACACACACACACACACACACACACACACACACACACACACACACGCACACACAAACTAAAGAAATGAGCCGAGGTTTGTGCTGCCTGCTCATCTCAATCCCATGAACCCCTGCAGAGTTGCACTCTTTACCGTCGCTCCAACTGTGCTTTGGGAGGAGAGGGGAGGGTGCATGCACACACAAACACACACTTGGTGAACTTGGCGGCCCAAATGTCAGGTAAAACCATACAGAATATTCTGTAGAGACATGAGTTCCCTCTCCCGGGAGCTTCAGCTTCTGAAATACTGAGACCAGAGACCTCATGAACCGAGAATTAACAAGGTCTATCTGAAATCTATCAGATTTGTCTCTAGACAGAGTTTTTCTGTACCAAATAATATCAAATAATATGATTTGGTGCAAAATAATAATATTGTATTATTTATAAAAATAAATATGAAATAATATGAAAATCAATTTCAAAGAATGGTGGTTATGTGATTTCAATTGTGTTTTTCTCAGAAGCGCATTTGGGCCATATTAATTCTCTGTTGACAGCATGTCGACCTACTATTGAAGCTTAAACATAGTGCTGATGGAAGGGCCTCTGTTTACTGCTGCTGGTTGATGAATACAGGTGGATTGCTTGTTTTTTTTTGTTTGGCTACTCTCCTTTTTTGTACTCTCCTCCTTTCTGGTTCAACAGACTGATTCTTCATCATCATCATCGTCATCATCATCATCACCATCATCTCCTTCTTCTTCCTTCTCCTCTCAATATCTGTCTGTCTGTCTGTCTGAGGGATAACAGATGTTCTCTGTTGTGTAGATATGTGCCATGACATGGAGCTTTGAGTGGGTTAGCGCACGTCTGTCTGTCTGTCTGTCTGTCTGTCTGTCTGTCTGTCTGTCTGTCTGTCTGTCTGTCTGTCTGTCTGTCTGTCTGTCTGTCTGTCTGTCTGTCTGTCTGTCTGTCTGTCCGTCCGTCCGTCTGTCTGTCTGTCTGTCTGAGGGATAACAGATGTTTTCTGTTGTGTAGATATGTGCCATGACATGGAGCTTTGAGTGGGTTAGCGCACGTCTGTCTGTCTGTCTGTCTGTCTGTCTGTCTGTCCGTCCGTCCGTCTGTCTGTCTGTCTGTCTGTCTGTCTGTCTGTGGGATAACAGATGTTCTCTGTTGTGTAGATATGTGCCATGACATGGAGCTTTAAGGGAGTAAGCGCACGCCTGAGGTGTGTCAGCCTGTCCCTTTGAAGCTTAATGACATCATAGGCCTTTATATGGTCTTTCTTTCCCTCTTTTCTTTTCTTTTCTTTCTCTCCCTTTTTTCTTTTCTGTCTTCCTCTCTTTTTTTTCTTTTCCCCCTCTATGACCTGCTCTTATGCTCCATCTTCCTTCTCTGGTGCTGCATTCCACACACCCATTCAGAGAGCTTTACCTGTAGTTATGCAGGACCTAAAGTACTGAGGACAGTGTGTGTGTGTTTGTGTCCGTGTCTGCGCGTGTGTGTGTGTCTGTTTGTGTGTGTGTGTGTGTGTGTTTGAGTCCGAGAGGTGTATTTAGGTTTTGCAAAGGTGAATGTATGAGGGGGTTGTTAAGTGGGGGGAAGGAAAGCTCTCAAGCAGTGCACATGCTGAAAGGCCCTCTCTTCTCCTCTCCTTTGTTCTGCAGCTCTTTTATTTTTCTCTTTCCTCATCCTGTCTTTTCTTCTCTGTCTCTCTCTCTCTCTCTCTCTCTCTGCCTTCATCTGTCCATAGCTGCACTAATGTTCCTCTTGGAAGCACTCTGTCCGTGAAAGATTACAAGGGCAGTATGATTGGCCTAGGCAGAGAGGTAAATGATGCCATTAGGCAGGAATTCTTCACTGTGTGTGTGTGGTGTGTGTGTGTGTGTGTGTATGCACGTGTATAATTCTGTCAACCCATCTCTCTAATGGAGAAGGGTAGGAGTGGATATTAATTTAGCCTGTAATTTGTAGGGCGATGCCGTACCCACACACGTGCACGAACACACAGTCAAACACACCACAGAGGTGTTGTGTGATGCCACAAAAGGGACTCTTACACACACACACACACACACACACACACACACACACACACACACACACACACACACACACACACACACACACACACACATAGCGCTTACCTGGGATTACACAAGTGGAATGGTTTGAAGTCAGGTTAGTGGGTTAGAGGAACAGTACTATGCCTCTACAATTGGTGGCTGGTGGTATGACAAGCAGTTTGTGGAATGCTTTTACCTCTTAACATCTTTTCTCTTTTACTCTCTCTCTTTGTCCTGCTCAGACAGTGGTAATAGATAGTAGTGTTGCACTTAAAAAGGTCGTTTTTATGCACAACGACAATGCATTTTTGTGTGAAGATAGCAAAAAGTGGCTCAAAGGGCACTCATTGAAGCATTTGAATACATTTAGTAGATGTCATCACATTTAGTGTCAAGCATGACTATACAAGTTAAAGGAATAATGAAGTTCTTAATGAGGCAACAGTCTTGCCTGTTGCAGAGATCATGTACAGTATATGTTAATGGGAACCATTTCACCTGGAGCCCCTACAAGAGTCCTTCTAGTGGGCCTGAACTTCAATAGTCAGTTTTACCATAAGAGTCCTCCAGAACTCAGTGGCACTGAGAAGGTAAATTACTTTATTAAGTTCAGGCTTCGAAAATTGGAAACACTACATTACAAACCACTGGAGGTATCCTGTCCAGACACAGGTACCCGACTCACACAGCTGCTCCATATTGGACAAATTACCCACAGGTCTTGGGAAGCCGTACAGACCGCGGCCACCCATTGGCTCTCCAATGGTACCTCCCGGCCCCTGGTCTTGTTTTGACTGGACAATGGGATAGTCAGTGACCTCCAGTGTCTGGCAGACTTTGCTGATCTCTCAGGCAAGGGTGGAGGGTTGGTGGGGATGGGGGTTTAAAGTGGACAGACGAATATATGGATGAATGATGAAAGGCAGATTGAGTCAATCTGTCTGTGTATGTCTCTCTGACTCTGTCTGTCTGTCTGTCTGCCCGACAATATATTGATATATAACATATAACAGATAAAGTATAAACAATTTCACATTTATATTCAGAGCAGTACTTTACAGTACAGTACAGTACTTCGTTGTTGCAGCCTGATGCAGGTCTCACCAGTATGAAGTGAAAGTCAGGTGTCGGTGAAACAATAAGACGGGGGACAGGATGAGTTAGAGGGAGAGTGGCAGAGAAAGGATAAGGGAGGAGTAAAAAGAGCTGGTCCAAGTTGTACCTAGCAATATAACGCAAGCAATTGTGACCACATCCATTGACACAAAATGGAATTAACTTTTCTAAAATGGGTATAGGGTTTCTGTTAGATAAGATAGATAAATAGCTAGTAGCTAGGGATGGGCATGGGATGAGTAACGTTACTGGATTTGGACGTCAGTTGTTCAATGTATGGAGTAATTGCGTTCTTAAATTGAGTACTTTTGAGTACTCTTAAATTTAGAGTCAAACCTCTGTGGTATATTTCTGTCATGCTGTTTGTTGCCGAGGTGGTAAACAGCCGTGGCCAGACCACTCCTCCATGTGGCTGATAGCAGTTAAAGCTAGCGGCACTAGTCGGCATCACTTCACCGTCTCAAATACTCACTGCCTTGATAACCCAGCTGCACACGAAGTATGAATGTGAGTACTCAAATGTTTAAATTGACGTAAAATGCCTATCCCTACTAGAAGCCGTGATAAAGAAGTTAAGGTTAGCTAACCTCTTAAAATCTTCCTGGGCCCTAAACTGTCTGCATCTTTCAAAATGCATCTCCAATACGCACCCACGTTTTACTATGTCTCTGGTGATGGAGCTTTTCAGAAGGATGCAGAGGCTTTTTAGGTTGGTTAAAATCGAACGTTACCTCTGTTGATCCAGTTTGTTTGCTTGCTTCCATGGCTGCAGCATTCTGTTTGCCTGCCAATTTGATTCATATCTGGCAACCCGGGGTGTCGAAATGGTACTGGGAAATGGGCAGTGGCTGGGATAACACAGGCCAAAACACAAACACACATTCCGCACCGGAACAGAAATTTCAAAGGAGAACATGCTGGCTGGAGCATTGTTGTCGGAGCGGCCATTATTTCAATTTAGCATGTTTCCTTAATCTCTGATGATATATCATGGTCATTTTATGATTTAGTACAGTAAATATATTACGCATTGTTCCTTCAAGAATGATGAAGTATGATTAGCTTGTGTGATCCATTTAATAAAACAAGGGTGGATTCAATTGCAGGGGCAGACGGACAGATTGACAAATGATAAATGGGGTCCAAAGAAGTTTAGCCAAATTCCCTGAATGCTCCAAATGAACCCTAATTAAGTTCATACCATCAGAAATGTGGACAACTCAGAGAACTCATAAAAGTGTTTATCTAATGCTGGTTTATTGTTGGGGTGTCCTAAGCACTGTCCACATTCGCTCTGGTCACGGGCAATAACCTTGCATCGCTGCCAGTGACAGGGATGAACGTGGCCACATGATTTAAGGGAAGGCCCATGCTGAGTGTTGTAGTGCATCACTGAGCTTGACCCTGAAAGAATCCGATATTTCACCTTTGAACTCATCTTTTTCCTCGGAACTCGGAACGGAATGTTGAATGACTTTATCTGGTGTTGCAAAATTGGATTGAGGACTGTTTCTTCTGAATGTCTTCATGGTGATTTAAAGAAATGTGATGTAGAAGACGGGAACAGGACTGTAATGTTGGCAGCTTTTGTAAGCTACACAAATGCACCTATAGTGATAACATACATATTAACACGTCACTCAGAAATCACAGTTAGAAATGTGTATGTGTTTATGTGCATGTGTGTGTCAGTGCTTTTATACCCGTATTTCAGTGAAGCTCCAGTTAAAGGTGCGGTCCACAATTTTTTCACACTTTGTGTCATATTCAATGTATTGCTCCCCTAGCTGTACGTTCGTGTTTGCGCTAAAAATACATTTTGTGTTCATACACAACCCTGGCTCTGTAAATGGGAAACAAACACAGTGGTTCGGACCGAGCCATAAACATTCCCAGCAAATCAACACGGTGCTTTAGAAGCACGGAAGGGAGGGGTGTAATTTGATTGGCTGTTGAGCTCAAATGTCAACAACAAAAACGAATTGTGGACTGCATCTTGAAGAACACACAATGGAATCTCTAGCACACCCACCATAAGGCAGGACTCCCGGCACTAAGCAGTAACCAGCTCAGCCTCCAAACAGCTGAGGGCCACCTGTCTGTGTCCCCCGTGAACGCCACCACCCCTTTTAACCCAGTCACACGCTCCCCACTCCCTCTACTGCTGTCAGCTGCCACGGTTAGCCAGGTGAGCCTGACACGTCCCACCCCCTCCTGCCCAAGAGCAGACGGTCCTGGCTGGAGGTCACACTGTGGTCTGAGAGGGGGACTGTGGGTAAGGTGACTCTACTTTTGGGCAGTAAGAAGATACATTCAAGGCTCCTTTTGAATGAGAGTGTGATGGAGGCTGTGGACGGACTTGATTGTCCCAATACTCAATGAGAGATCTGGCAGGCAGTGAGTGACATCATTCCCAACCAACCCCACCATGCCAGAATTCAGTTGCATTAACAGATTCACATATACGATGACGCACACACACACACACACACACACACACACAAACCCTGCATTTACCCACATAAACATACATTTTCACATTCACAAACTCTTACACTCAGCGTTTTGTCCGAGCCCCAGCAGGTCTCTCCTCAATCCAACAGTTTTATGGTCAAATTAAAAGTCGTTATGCAACCAGATGCATGTCTAGACATCTGTTATTAAGTCAGGGTTATTTTTAATTTGGCATACATACATTAATTTCATTTGATATTTTCAAATTCATGCATGGAAAAGTCGTTCAACCTCAAGTCCTTACAGATGGGTTTTGTGCCAGTGGTGTGGTTTCTGGTGATTAGGAGCACTGTGATCTCATGGATTAGTTTGAAAACCCCCTTTGTGTGTATATGTGTGTTTGTGTGTGTGAGTGTTTCGCTGTTACACATTGTGATCAAAACTCGTGTAAAGTCCCATGTTTTGTGAGTGGAATGAACTAAATCTTAACTTTTCGTTCGTTTCTTTTTTCTTTCTATCTTTCTTTCTTTTTTTCTGTCTCTATTCTTTTCTCTCTGTCTCTGTTTGCTCTCTCTGCTAATACATTACCTTTACAAATGCAGAGGTAGTTCTGCTCCCAGCTGGTGTGTCTGCTACACTGCTTTGTGTGTGTGTGTGTGTGTGTGTGTGTGTGTGTGTGTGTGTGTGTGTGAGTATGGATGTATTTGCGTGAATGTGTTAGGGCTGTGCAATTAATCAAATTAAAATTTTAATTAAGATTATGGCTTCCAACGATTATGAAAACAAAGTCGAGATTAAATGATTAATTTGCCGCATTCAGTTTTTTCAGTGATGCTCTCATTTTGTCTTGAGTTATAAATCCAGCATACTTATTTATTTACAGCGCTGCGCTTTTGTCCCTCCTTAAAGCCCAAACTCACTCTCAGCCACTGAATATGTAGCGCCACTGCTGACATTTGACATGGTATTATATTCATGACGACACATACCATTACATTTGTTATTATGATTATGATTATGATTATAGTTCAAAGCTACAGGCCTAAACCAAATAACTAACAACTCAATCCCAGGCCTAGCGTTAGCATCTCCTCTGATCTGTCATTGTCCAGCATGTTTAGTATGGAATGAAATGGAAAGTTTATTTACCATGTGATCCGGTCCTGAAATAAATAATTCAACAGCTCGGTTTGGGCTGATGCAAAAACAATGGGCTTTCCAGTAACACGTTCATGTCACATCCCCACATGAAAACACGTCATAACCTAAAACCTAAACCAGATATTTTTAAGTGGCAGTGAGTGCACCATTGTCAGTGTAGGCTTACATCATCTTTTTCAACTGAATATGACAAAAACTTGGTACACAAAATTAAGTAAAGATGAACACTTTTCTGTATGTATTTCCTATTTCTAATTAAAGAACACAAAATACAGGTTAATATATTATTATAATATAATAATATAAACACTTAATGCATTGGTGATAATACTACTACTAAAGTAGAAAAAAAATTATATTAAATAAAAGCACTGAGGGTCCATTGTCACAGGGTCATGTCCACGTGCACAACCACATCGTTGCTGAAAAAAATCCTAGGGGATGAGTAATCATGTTAACAAAATTGTGATCTCATTATTGTCCAAAATAATAATATTTTTTTTCCATAATAGAGAAGCCCTAGTGTGTGCACTCATTTGTGTGTTTAAGCATGAGTGTATGAAAGATAGACTTTTTCTGCCATTGTGTGAGAGCAAGGTGTGTGGTCGTTGTTTCTGGCATCCTCTCTCTGACCTCCAAATAATCCTATTCTCCCACCCATACCCCAATACCCCCATACCCCAATACCCCCCGACCCCCCCCCACACACACATATAGGCTTATACTGACATACTGTAATGCTACATGTTGTGACATCATGGAATATCCATACATGAAGGCTGCTGTTGCCTGTTATTGTTCACAAGTGTTTCTGGTTGGGTCTCAGAATGAGATCAGATCCATATGCTGCTGGGCACACACGCACATACAAATTAACCATAAACACACACACACACACACACACACACACACACACACACACACACACACACACACACACACACACACACACAGACAGACACACACACACACATAGACACACATAGACACACACACACACACACACACACACACACATACACACACACACACACACACACACACACACACACGCACACACATTCTGGAACAGTTTCTGGAAAGCCTGACATTTCACCTCCTAAAGACCGAAGCCAAGCGGGGAACCACGGGCTGGCACTCCTACAGGGCTGCGACTGGCTGACTGGAAACCATTCCTCTGCCTGTCCTACTGCAAGAAGCCATTAGACACACAGACACACACACACACACACACACACACACACACACACACACACACACACACACACACACACACACTCTTACCGGGCTGCGACTGGCTGACTGGAAACCATTCCTCTGCCTGTCCTACTGCAAGAAGCCATTAAGGGTGGAAATCAGCACCATTTGAGCGTTCAATCCGCTCTACAAAGAGCTTGAATTGCTTCCTCCATTTGGAAAAAAGGTTCTCTTGCTGCCAGGTTGTAGGTAGAACACATTTGTGTTCCCTCTAAAGGTCCAGCTTAGTCTAAGGCCAGAGGTTTTGTGGGAAAAGGAACAACATTAACCTTAAAGAGGATCTGTCAGGGTTTATGTCATAAGTGATTTCCCCACCAAATGAGGTCCTAGCTCAAGACTCTTGTCCCGGTGAGAATGGATGAAACGGTCCACCAGTGTGACATGGACTCCTAATGAAAGCATTCAAAGCTCATTTCATGAGAAAAAGCAAAGGTGAAATCTCAGTCTTGAATCTCTTTCTTGTGTCATCTACAATCCCTAGTACCATGCTCTCACACCATGCAATAGGGCTGTGCATTCGCATGACGCACGCACGCACGCACGCACGCACGCACGCACGCACGCACGCACGCACGCACGCACGCACGCACGCACGCACGCACGCACACACACACACACACACACACACACGGCTAAATATAATCAGAGGCCTGAGGGTTATGAGTCATCTGATCAAGCTAAATGTTTCTTTGGAAGCAAACCGATTTGACAACATTATGTCAGACACTAGTCTCAGAATCCCCTCTATTCCTGTGCACATGCATTCTGGATCTTGTTTTCTGTTGAGGGACGTTGCTTCCTAATGAGACTCCACAAGTGAGGTTACCTTAGTAACGAGTAAGGTGTGGTAGGTGTGACTTTCACCACTGTGTGCCAATTGAGACCCAGTCCTGCGAGCTTTCCTCTAACGATTCCAGATTTGAAGGTTACATCAGTGATGACAAAAGCCATGTTAAAGTGGCCAACTCAGACTTGAACTTAGGCCCGTGGAGACTGACCGTAAGACCGGGGAGCTGAGGGCTGCAGGCAGACGCAGCAGGCGCTGCCAAGACCCCGGCCTTGAGCACTCACAGTAGTAGGAGGATGAAGGGATACAAAGAAAAGAGGAGTGCAGAAAAATAGCCCCATCTTTCCAATCACACAACACTACCCAGAGCTCTGAGACCAGTGTGTGTGTGTGTATGTGTGTTTGTGTGTGTGTGTGTGTGTGTGTGTGCATACGCTCTCTTTGCTATTCGAGAGCACTCTTGCCCAGCCACCAACGTTCCTGCAGTAAATCATAATCAAGGACTTATTTTCCCCCTTGATCATTGCATGGGTTGAAACAGCCACTGTCGTCCTTTGCACGTGTATTTGGGATGGTCTGCATTTCATAAAGCTGAGGTAGTTCTTTTTGTCTTTTTTTTTTATGAGTTACAGTGCCCTGAGTCGACAATGTTTGCATATGCCAAAGGAAAGTGTGAGTTTGTGCGTGTTAAGGATGGTTGTGTGTTCGGCAGTGTGAGAGAGTCCAGGACCGGAGTTAAAAGCTGATCGCCACATCCTTTTATTTGCTGACAAATGTCTCCAAGGTTTCACAGATTCAACAGAGATGGACTGGGAGGGTTGGGGTGGGGGGGGGGAGTGGGAGGAAGAGACAGCAGAAGTTTTCAATTTTCGTTCCTTTCTCTTCTCACATTTTTCCTGGACTAAGTGTGCCAAATCCTGCTTGTCTGGAGGAGCAGGAGTGTGTGGGTGTGTGTATCTCAGTCTAACTGAAACACACACACACACACACACACACACACACACACACACGCGCATACACACACACACACACACATAATCGCTGGCAGCTGTACTCCTGCATGTTTATCCAGCCGAGGGTCCAGCCGTATCGGACCAGCCGGCGACCCCCACAGGTCAAGAGTCACCAGGGACAGCAGATCAATCCGGCACTTTCCTGGCCTTTCTCTCTCTCTCATTCATTTACTCTCCCTGTCTTTCTCTCTCTCTCTCCCTCCATCTCTCTTTTCCTGTCTCTCTTTCTCTCCCTATGTCTTTCTCCTTTTAACACACACTCGCACTCAAGGCTAGACTTCCGCATTCACCAGTCAGAGAGGTTATCTTCACTAAGCCCCTCCAAGAATGTTCAGACAGGATGAAGGAAACACTCATTCAGATAGACATTCAGTT
>NC_045161.1:10991009-10996009 GCF_900700415.2 Clupea harengus | reverse complement strand
TCGGGACTACCGGTGTTTAAAGCCTTGCGTGATCAATGGAGCTGAACGACTCGTTAGTCTTGGACATGACGTCAGAGGCGCAATAAACCACCGCAACAAAACATCAGCGGTGCAAATAAACACAAGAGCACTTATTGATTCGTCTGTTGTGCACTTATGCCACACATCAAAGACCTCCTCCCTCTCTCTCTCTCTTTCTCTCTTTGTGTTTCACCCCCTCCACATCTGTCGGATGTCTTAAAAAGATAAGCATTTGGCCATTATGGTGAATAAGTATGTGTGTGTGTGTGTGTGTGTGTGTGTGTGTGTTTGTGTGTTTACTGTTTGTGTTTGGAGTGATAAAGGTACATTCCCGTGTGCTGAGCGCGTGTGCATGTGTTCCTGTTTATTCCCCAGCATTCATCACCAATTCACCAAGCACTAAAACCATTTCCTGTGTTATCCATCTGTTGCCAACTCAAAAGTGTTACAGACTCCCTGCCATTATTTGCTACATGCGCTCATCTCTCCTTCTCCACACCCACCTCCCCTTCTCTACTACTGCTCGCCCTAAGGCCCTTATATTCACCTCCTTCTCTACTACTGCTCGCCCTAAGGCCCTTATATTCACCTCCTTCTCTACTCCTGCTCGCCCTAAGGCCCTTATATTCACCTCCTTCTCTAATGCTGCTCGCCCTAAGGCCCTTATATTCACCTCCTTCTCTCCTCCTGCTCGCCCTAAGGCCCTTATATTCACCTCCTTCTCTACTCCTGCTCGCCCTAAGGCCCTTATATTCACCTCCTCTAATACTGCTCGCCCTAAGGCCCTTATATTCACCTCCTTCTCTACTCCTGCTCGCCCTAAGGCCCTTATATTCACCTCCTCTAATACTGCTCGCCCTAAGGCCCTTATATTCACCTCCTCTAATGCTGCTCGCCCTAAGGCCCTTATATTCACCTCCTTCTCTACTCCTGCTCGCCCTAAGGCCCTTATATTCACCTCCTCTAATACTGCTCGCCCTAAGGCCCTTATATTCACCTCCTTCTCTCCGTTGTTGTTCCCAACGTCTCCACTGTTCGTTACCCTGCTGTTGTAATTTGCTTGTGTGTCTCATATGATGTGAGTTTTCTGAAAACTCTATGCACCCTCTGACTCTGATGTGATGATCCGAATGTCACAAATGAAATAAAGATAGATGGCACAGTGTTTCCTTATTAGAAGGCATTGTTTGTATCAATCGGATGGTTCGCCAAGCATGCGTTATGGAGGAGATGTTGTCACGCTGTGTGTAAGGGTTTGTTTAGATGTGGTTGAGAAGCGGTTGAGGTCTGGTTAAACTGTGGTGGTTGTGCTGTGGTTTAGAAAGTTGCTTGGCTGTGTTGTGGTTGAGTTCTAGTTGTGTATCTGCGATATGTGATCTCCTTCCAAACTCCTTGTGAGTACCTCATGTGAGAGCCTCGGCTGAGGTGCCATATTGATTGGGCCATACTCCCAAAAGTAGCACTGATTAAGGATCAGTATAACCGTTGTGTTGTAATGGTAATTAGATTAAAGGAAGCCAGTTAAAGCATGACCCACAATCAGTTCCTGTGTGTGTTCTGGACCACTGATCCTGCTCACTCCACACTGCTGCCATTAAGAGAGGTCAACGCAGCCAGACTCAAGCTAGCCAAGGTAAAAGCTCTAATCAGGGCACAAATGCACACAGGCACACACACACACACACATACACACACACACACACACACACACAGACACACACACACGCGCAGATAGACTTATCCCGTTTCTGTGTCAGCTTTTCCATTCATGAAAAGTTTCGCTTGAGAACCTCATTCTGACGTTCCACTGGCCGAAGCCAAACACATTTCCTTGTTAGTTTTTAAACGGACCCTTTTGATCAGGCAGACATTTCTTCTCTCTCTCCACTTCACTTCAAGGGCCTGCCTTGAGCTGCCAAAAACACAGCGAGTGTTTGGAAGAAAAAAGATTTTTCCGGAGGTTGTTAGACACTATAGATTTTTTTCCTTGTCAAGGCGTTTGTTTGCACAGTACAGCATTTTCACCAGAGAAAGGAGGACATGAAGTCAAATTAGTCACTATGCAAACACATTTCAAGGCAAGGGTCAATTAGCCCAATTTTGTTCCTTTTGTAGAGGAAACATATGTGCCTCTGTCTCAAAGAAGTCAGATTGTATCAAATCGGCCTCAAACTCTCACTGAAGAAATCTGATTGGCCACCAATGCAAACAAACGTAATGAGCTTTTTGTTGTCATTCATCCCAGGATTTAAGCATGTTTTGTATACAGGACCTGCTGCCCGTTGCTGTAGTGTGTACTGTGATCGAGATCCCATCCTACAAGTACTTCATACATTATGTGTGTTTGTATGTGTATGTGTGTGTGTGTGAGAGAGAGAGAGTGAGTGTGCGAGAATGTTTGTGTGTGTTTGTTCACGTGTGCATGATGCTCGAGGGGCCAGTCCATGTTATTGCAAACACATGTCTGTTCATGTGCTGGTTTTTATATCCTCCATAGGGGAGCCGGCATGGACACAGGCCTCTGATTTTATAAACAGCCCAGACGCACAATGCTCAACTGAATCAGACTGTGGGGACAACTGGACTGACGCTAGACTCAAGGAAGAGGGGAACAGAGAGTGGTAGGGACAGGGACAGATAGAGAGAGAAAAGAAAAGAGAAAGAGAGAGAGAGAGAGAGATGTGTGTAGAAGTTCAGAGGGAGACCCATGCTCTGCTGTTTGGTGCCTGGCTGGTCCCTGTAATTTTCAGTTCAAACTAATTTGTAGCCTCTCGACACTTTTGGACTTCCTGGCTTCTCCTTAGCTTTCAAGTCGCCCCACCGGACTGCACGTTCAAAGCACAGAGAAGAGTTTTCTAAGCAGGGCCTGGGTCATAACCTAGGACAGAAAGGAATGGAGATTGAAACACTTTTCTGTTAAGAGCTAAATGGGCTGATGTACTGTACTTTAAACCTGGCATTTACACAAAGTTCATGTAATCGTGGTGAGGAGCATTTAAGCACTGGGGCACTTTGTGTGTGTGTGTCCATGTGTTTATGTGTGCTAATTGTGTGTGTGTGAGTGTGTGTGCGTGTGTGTCAGTATGTGTGTGTGTGTGTTAATTGTGTGTGTGCGTGTGTGTGTGTGTGTGTGTGTATATGTGTGTGTGTGTTAATTGTGTGTGTGTGTGTGTGTGTGTGTGTGTGTTGAAAACCTGCAGTCTCAGATGCACAACCCAGCTTTTGTAAGTGTTTTTGTGAGGAGGTAGCTATAAGAATAGTTTGTTAGGAAAAGGCTAATTATGACATGACTTTGTTTTGAAAGAGCCTTCACATTTCCAACACTGCGGTCATGCAAACCCTCTGCCAGTGAAACCGTTCTCATGTGAAGGAGGCTTTGAGCTGGAGTGGCCTCTTGCTTTCAGGAGCTTAGATAATGTATGATGAACAGCAAGTGAGTGTGTGTGTGTGTGTGTGTGTGTGTGTGTGTGTGTGTGTGTGTGTGTGTGTGTGTGTGTGTGTGTGTGTGTGTGTGTGTGTGTGTGTGTGCATATGTATGTGTATGTGTATGTGAGTCTGTATTTGTATGTTTAGAGTGTGTATGTATGTGTTTGTGTGTGTATGTATGTGTTTGTCTGTGTATGTCTGAGTATGTAGTGTATATGTGCATGTTTGTCTGCTGACTGAGTGTGTGTGTGTGTGTGTAAACGGATGCGTGTGTGTGTCAGTGTCTCGTGCTAACAGCGCTGCAGCTGTGCCATCTGAGGTCATCCGCTCCTCCTCCTCCTCCCCCCTCCTCCCCCTCCTCTTCCTCCTCCTCCTCTGAGTGGCACAGATCCCTCGCCTGAGTTAGCAACTCGTTAGAGAGCCGAGCAAAGAGGAAGAGACCGGCAGCTACCGGCTTTGGCCCCTGAGAAAAGAAATAAGCATCTGCGCTGCCATCGCCGAGGCCTGGAGAACACTGCAGCATGACGTCAGGGCTCGAGCGGCCGCACTCCCGGCTCGTAAAAGAGTAACGCCGCAGGAGAAACACGATGTCCTCGTGCCGAACTCACACGGGAATGACATAAGGGCATACCTGAGCGCTAAGGTCTTCCCGCTCCTCCGCACGTGGAAGGGGCCAAGAACAGCTGATGAGAACAGAGGGATGAGAACATCATCATAGAGAGGGAGAGAGATATCGAGAGAGACAGAGAGAGAGAGAGATGGAACAAGCCGGACTGTTCCAGATGGACTCTGTTTCGGCTGAGAGAGTGGCAGGGTGCCCTCTCGGCCTTCCTGTGATCCGGACACGAGTAACGAGGCTGACAGAGCCTGATGGAGGTGATGCTGGCAGCAGAACAATCACTGATTTGATAATGATTTCCAAACCCTTTATCGCAGGGTTTTCTGAAAGGCATTGCACCTGAGTCATGAGCTCTGTCCTGTAATGTGTCCAAACTGGACCCAAGTATGCTGCCTGCTTTCCGAATCACTGGCTTCATCAGGCACCTTTACAGACTCTCTCACATTTGAAATGCCATGAGTCATAGTCATACATTTTAGACAACTGCCGTTCGGGTAGCAAGCAGCAAGCTTCACCTCCTCTATCTCTTTGCTATCACTGGTGCAAGGCAGTGGCAGGGCTACGGTCCTGTGTTTAGAGGTAGAATGTGTAGCCGCCTTCCCTGCCCAGTCTGGCACAGTAGTTCAGGGTGTGTGTGCTGTAGTATCTCAGCTTTTCCCTTCAAGCTGACCTATAAGACCTTGTCTTGAAGCGCAGAGCTAGGAAGGTGTCAGATGCCAATGAGAGTGTGACCTCTCTCACACGGCGGCTTGTAGCTCTGTTTATTGCCCACTTTGGGAGCTGATGGGGAGTTTGAGAATGGAGGGCCTGTAGAGGGGCGGATTGCTGAGGATTTAGACTGAGCCTGGATTTACTCTGGGCTGCTCTGGTCTGGTCTGGTCTGATATACAGCACTACAGACGATAGGGCCTGCAAAACACTGGAGGTATTCATG
>NC_045161.1:10983509-10986009 GCF_900700415.2 Clupea harengus | reverse complement strand
TCCTGCTTGGGTGTAGTAATTGGAGAAGTGCAGCAGTAGACGGGGGTCTGATAGTCATTATGCCACACGTCCCTTGTTATGAATCACAGAGATGCTCCCAGCATGAGGGGTCAAAGTTGAAGATCATGTTCATGGTCAAAACAACCGTGTTGAGTCATAAAGAAGTCAGAGTTCTGAATCAGAGTTATAGTGCCAATTGAATGAACTTAGACCCTCTCATACCACCCTCATACCACACTCATACCCTCTCACGCCATAACTGTCTACCATATAAATTTGCCTGGTGATCTGTCAAAACAACCACCCTTGCCTTTATACATGTCTTCACTCATTTTTATTTATATCAATTCCTCCATTCCTCTCAACTGTATATGTCCATATGACCCACCTTCTGCGCCCCCATCTGTATGCATTCATTCAGAATCAATCTGTCCATCCATCCATCCATCCATCCCTCCATCCATCAATCCATCCATCCATCTATCCATCCCTCCATCCATCAATCCATCTATCCATCCATCAATCCATCTATCCATCCATCCATCCATCCATCCATCCATCCATCCATCCATCCATCCATCCCTCTATCCATCCATTGTCCCATCTGCCTCTCTATCTGTTCTGACTATGCTGCATCCTCTGCTTTTTTCTGCTCTGTAGGTTCTGAAGTGGGTGGAGGAAGCGGTGCAGTCCTCTAAGGTTCACCTTCTCTCCACGGACCACAAAGACTCCGAGTCCAACACATGGCCTCTGCCCTTTGACCCCAGCCTCAAGGAGGTCACGGTGGCCCTCAGTGGCCCCGCGCCCAACATAGAGATACGCAACCCTCAGGGTAGGACCAGTGCCAGACGCACACAGGCAAATGAAAACACACACACAAACACACAGGCTCTTACACATGCACTCGCACACATGGTCACACACGTATATTTCCAGAACATCATGCATCTGACCACATTACCTACGTTAGTTGTGACTGATGTGTATGTATGCACACCACCTGGTACAGATGCGATGTTTAATGCCAAGACAACATACACTCTGACTGCAATCAAAGTCGTGTAAATCAGCAAATCAGCTAATAAAGAAGTCAAAATTGTTTGATGAATCCATTGCCAAATATCCCTAGCAGTAACTTTCTTTTAGTCTATATCACATATTGGATGTGCCTGTCTCTATAGGTAAGCTCATAGGACCCAGTGATGGTCTGACAGAACTCCTGCACATTCGCAACTCTGCAAAGGTCCTCAATGTCAAAGATCCACAACCAGGAATGTGGACCATCAAGGTAAGCTCTACTTCCCTCCTTTCAGTCATGCAGGACAATTACAGTTATATATATATATATATACATGCACACGCACACGCACACACACACACACACACACACACACACACACACACACACACACACACACACACACACACACACACACACACACACACACATGCGCATGCAGGCACACACTCGTTCACACACTTTCGCACGGCGTGACCAATCCCCATCTCCTGAAGTACAACACTACATAGACATGAGAAACATATATACACACTCTACATACAGATACACACATACACACACACATTCTGTACTTACATACACACATATGTACTGTACACACAGACATGCATGGACACTGTAAACGCACACACACACACACACACAAACACACACACACTCACTCACTCATACACAGTTGTATAGACAAACACAGAATATTCTCTGACTCATGCTTGTCTGAGGGTGGGGTGTGTGTAAGTAAACTGGGTCAGTGTGTGGCGGCTGTGCTCTGGTTTGGGGCTGATTGACGGCCCGGATCCCAAGGCCGGTGGGAGGAAGGGATGTTTGTGTCATTACACCCCCAGCCTCAGCGCAATGCCACTGGGGTCGGCCTGACGAGAGGGCTGGGGTGCCCACTCTGGAGGAGCCCCCTTCCCCTGCGGACGTGACACACTTTTTGGGGATGAGTGATTTGTGGGTCCCCGTAGCCCCCGTGTTTACCAGGGCCGCGCCGGAGGGCCACTAAGTCTTTTCTTTTTTTATGTTTGGAATGAGGGATGATTTAGGGTATGCAGAGACGAAAGAAGACAACACATCACTCATCCTGCTCACCAGGGGGCAGTAGCTTTAAACTAGCTGTGGATGAGGACAGGGGACAAACATGCCCCCCCTTTCTCTCCTTCCCCTTTCTTCCTCTCTCATCTGTCCATCATTTTATTTCACTCTTTGTACGTATATCTTTTTCGCCTTCTTAGTCTCTGTGTTTAAGATTCATTCTCGTACACATCTGTCTTTCAAAGCTGTGAGATTGCCTTTAATTCAGTTTGCGGTAACTGAGCCTCCTTCAGTGTCATCCGCTGTAATTCAATTGTAATTCAGTCTAAGATGACTTAATTCTTTAATCACCGCGGTGCCTCTGTGGCATGACTATGAGTAACAACTCTTCTTCAACAAGCTTCAGAAACCCCAGTCCAGCCTTTCACTCTTGCACACATTCTC
>NC_045161.1:10973509-10978509 GCF_900700415.2 Clupea harengus | reverse complement strand
GATTCTGTTTAGTTATGTTGTGATATATTTATAGTGTACATTGTGCAGTAGTGTGTTTAGGATTAGTCTGAAACACACTACTGTTTAGTATGCAGTAGGCTAACGTGAGTCTCTCCCCAGATGCCCCTAAAGTGCAGATGCCGGCGCGTACCCCGGGGTATTACCTGCAGCGTGGGGGCATCAACTGCCTAGTGGACAGTCTCATCCCGTACACCGTCCGCTTCACCAGGGATGGTGCACGACTTGGGGTCGACCAACTCTACAAGTGAGTGTACATAAATGTTCATGTACATGCACACAAGAATATAAACATATGCACACACACACACACCCTCACACATACACACTCACACACACACACATACATAGAGAGAGATTGTGCTCTGTCCACTTAGGGAGGCAGCGACTGCTGTGTATGAGATTGATCAAGTGTCTTTGAAGGACGAGGGCTTCTACGAGTGTATCGCTATTAGCAACGCTGGAACAGGTCGTGCACGCACCTTCCTAGATGTCTCAGGTAAGTCCACAACCCAGACCCCACCCTCTCTGACCTACATGAGATAACATTGGGCTTAATGTATGTATGTATGTATGTATGTATGTATGTATGTATGTATGTAGTATGTATGTATGTATGTGAAAGTATGAATCTATTTTTATTTATTCAGCAGTAATGCTATTATTTTGGAGGCACACATTGTTACATTCACGTAAAAGAGTAAAAGAGTCATTCACAGCCCTGAAACTCAGATCTCTGCAACAGTAACACGGAAGCTTGTCCCAGACTGAACACTCTGCTGTCACAGTGCGGGGTCATTATGGTAACACACAGGCGACCACAGGGAGCTTCGTCTGACGAGATGAGGAGGGACTCATCTAGCCAGATGCAGACGTTTGGTCGAGTGTGTGTGTGTTTGTGTGTGTCTGTGTGTTTGTGTGTGTCTGTGTCTGTTTTCTGTGATTGTGTGTGAGAGATGAGCTGGTGTTTAGACGCCACAGAGCTCTCTAGGCCGACCGGGTCATCTGCTGTTGACCGCGTCCAGAGGTTTCGAGATTTGGCATTGGCCTCTGGGAACAGTTACAAACAGGCCGTGGAGCACACACACCCGCAAATGCACGTGTGCGCTCACTCTCACATACCCACACAGACACACACACACACACACACACACACACACACATACACACATGCATACACTCATCTACACACTCACACATGCACACACTATAATGTGGATTCCTGAAGATAAATGAGGCATGTGGAAAACCAGGTTTATTTTATGGTCAGTAGATCATGCTAACACACACACACACACACACACACACACACACGCACACACACACACACATACACACACACACACACACACACACACACATGGACACACACACACACACAGACACACACACACACACACACACACACACACATGGACACAAGTACACACACACACACACACACCACACACACACACACACACACACACACACACACACACACACACACACACACACACATGGACACAAGCACACACACACACACACACACACACACACACACACAGACATGGACACACACACACACACACACACACACACACACACACACACACACACACAGACATGGACACAAGCACACACACACAGACATGGACACAAGCACACACGCACACACACACACACACACACACACACACACACACACACACACAGGGAGCACACATCAGAAAGGGGTTGTGGGGTTGAGACACTTCTTCACAGACTCTTTTGAATCTGTTTTATTAGTATATGGGTCGATGTGTCTGTGTGTGTATGTCTGTGTGTGTGATTTGTGACATGTGAGCTGTTGTAATCATTAAGATCCCCTTGGGTACATACAAACACACACGTGCAAACTACACACACACTCTAGAGTGTTCACACAAACCCAGAGAACTTCCTTATATTCCGGTTCCCTAAAGTCTTGACAGGAACCTACGGAAGGGTACACACACACACACACACACACACACACACACACACACACACACACACACACACACACGGAGAGAGAGAAAAGGAGAGAGAGAGTATGACTTCATGTGTGCTTGTGTGGAGGACATTGTGGCCATTCAGGGACCTCTTTACTTAACACTGTCAACACAGGGAGCGGAAATAAAATATTTCCCTAACCTACATGTCTGCTACACACATGTACACACACACACACCCACACCCACACACACAGACCGACACACACACACACGCACAGGCACACACACACACACACACACACACACACACACACACACACACACACACACACACACACACACACACACACACACACACTCACAAACACACACACACCCCCACACACACACTCACAAACACGCACACACACACACACACACACCCACACACACACACTCTCTCACACACACACACACACACACACACACACACACACACACACACACACACACACACACAGTTGTGTTGCCTCCCCTCTGTTTCAGGACTAGTGGTGTAATTAATGGGGTGACAAACCCAAATACCCTCCATATTTATCCTCCCCCTAAGGGAGCTTGACCTCCTGCTCCTCCATTTATCATACGCACACACACTTACACATGATCTATACATTCACACCACACAACACACACACTCTCCTTTAAGCACACGTACACATGATCTATACATTCACACAACACATCACACACACACACACACACCCACCCACACACACACTCTCCTTTAAGCACACTTACACATGATCTATACATTCACACAAAGAATTTAGGCTTGCCTCATTATTTGTATCATAACTCACCCCTCTACCCCCAACACATTCTCTCTCACACACACACACACACACACACACACACACACACACACACACACACACACACACACACACACACACACACACACAACAAAACACACACACTCTCTTTCTTTCTCTTTGTCGCCCTCTCTCTCTCTCTCTCTCTCTGACACACACACACACACACACACTCACACACACACACACACACACATACATATCCTATTGACCAAACTCATCCTCCCTTCTCTTCTTTTACACAGAGCCTCCTCCAGCTATCTCGGTGCCCGCCAACTCCACAGTGTCCCCCGGTGGCCGTGCTCTGCTCTCCTGCCAGGTGGCCAGCACAGTGCCCTTCAACCTCACCTGGCAGAGAGGGGGTGTGGACACCCGCCTGGACCCCCGCACCCGCCTCACACACAACCTCTCTATGGAGCTCCTCGCCGTCACCCCCGACGACGCTGGATGGTACACCTGCCTTGCCACTAATGAGGGTGGAGCATCAAGTGGCCGAGTCTACCTCAATGTGCAAGGTCTGTGTGTGTGTGTGTGTGTGTGTGTGTGTGTGTGTGTGTGTGTGTGTGTGGCGTGTCTTTTTGAAGGCATATGAGGTTCTATGTGACATATACCAAGTAGTATTACTTTGAGGCTAATGGTGCTTTTGGCAGACTTAAACTGGTGTGCTCAAGTCACACCGTCACTTACACACTCACTAATGCAGGTCAATGCAGTGTTTTATACCAAGAGTGAGAATGATTAGCTCAGTGTAGAACAGATAGATTTCAACACACACACACACACACACACACACACACACACACACACACACACACACACACACACACACACACACACACACACACACACATCCATTGTGTACACTGACTGTGAAATTACACAAAAAGAAATGAGAACCAGGGGAGTCTGACAGCCTGAGAGACGGATACCGGCAAAAGAGAATGGAAAAGCTAGCACAGGTGAAAGAGAGCGAATGAGAATGTATCACCCTCCAGCTGAACCCTGTCTCTCATTTCATTCCTCCTTCATCTTCTTCTCCTTCTTCTCCTTCTTCTCCTTCTCCTTCTCCTCCTCCGGACGTCTGTTCCTTTGGCGTTCCGCTTGTCTGGAAAGAGAGAGCTTAAGCTCCAGACTGGAGGAACAGAGGGGGATTGTGTTTGTCTCCTAGGCTAGGTTAGGCCACGCAGGCCAGGAAATATGAGCAAAGCATGAAAGGCCATGGCTGTCCAGCCCCTGGGCTAGCTAGATTGTTAGCGGCTGTCGTGTTTACTCAGGATGTCATTGAAGGGTCCTCTTTGGTGACCGTATTGAAGGGATTCCTTCTCACACTTCCCTGAAGATGAGGGGGTTTCTGGGTCATTGAAAATCAGGCCAGATGTCAGGTATTAGAGGCTGACTTGATGTTGATCCTTGTAGGTTGTTTAAGGAGGGTTGATGTAAGTGTGTGTGTGTGTGTGTGTGTGTGTGTGTGTGTGTAAATTCTGTTGTAGGTACTCTAAATTCTTTATATCTTCATGTTACAACAGCTGTGTTAGAGGGCTTTTTTTCTGAATAACTTTTTTTGAGCATGTGTGTGTGTGTGTGTGTGTGTATGTGTAATCACCACCTGTTGAGAGTCCTGTCCTAGTCATTAGAGTGCTGCTTTGAAGTGCCGTCGACTGCTGACACAGTGGACAGAGAGGGACAGAGAGTACGAGAGGGTCACTACAACAACAGGCCCTGTCCTGCCACACACAGATAAACACACACACGTTTGTTCATAGTCAGAGCATTGTGTATGTATGTATTAGTGGTATAAGACTTTTTTATTTGTTTACATAAATTCAATTGCCAACGTTTTTACGTTTGAGATAACTGGGTATTTCTCTCTCCCTCTCTGCCCCTCTCTCTCTCTCTCTCTCTCTCTCTCTCTCTCTCTCTCTGTGTTTGAGTACTGTAAAGTGTGTAGCTCGAGGGCAGCTGAGTACATTAGAGCGAGTCTTAGCGTTTAAAGCCTAGTCTAATTATAGCTCATATCACAGAGGCTACCCCAACTGTCTCTCTCTCACACACACACACACACACACACACACACACACACACACACACACACACACGCTCAAACACAGACACACACACATTCACTCTCTCTCTCTCTCACACACACGCACACACAACAACACACACACACACACAC